>NW_026593286.1:48108260-48151691 GCF_907164565.1 Psammomys obesus | reverse complement strand
ATATAATATAATATAATATAATATAATATAATATAATATAATATAATATAATATAATATAATATAATATAATATAATATAATATAATAAATATAATATATTGTATCTCTGTGTTAGCATACTGGCCATCACCAAGCAGCTGATCCTTAGAAACACCAACACCTCTGGCTCTATTTTTGTGTGCTATCTCTCTAGCTTCTTCTCTCCACCATGAAAGCCATTGTAAATATGGCTCAGCTTCTAATATTGCCTTTGCCATATCCTCTCAGTCCTTTGGGATTACTCTATTTTTGACTGACCAGGAAGTCAGCATTTGTTTTACAAATGGTGAATGCATTCCAAAATTAGTGACACTTTCCTTAAATTTCATCAGATCTAGCACTTCCACAGGGAGCCATTCAGCTTCATGATAATTCAGTGGATGATCATCATCTGCTGGTCTCTGCTGTATACTGACTGGATAAGCCAATGTTTGTTTTCTAACCTCCTTTGGTAGGCTTTCTTTATTTTTGTCTTTTGCCTCTACCTGAGTATTTTCTTTACTTAGTATTCTAAATTCCTCTCTTAAGGTCTGCACCCATATTTCATACCTATCTCCCTGTTGTTTGTTTTGTTCAATAATCTCTTGAATCTCTTGTTTCATGCCTCTCTTCCAACTTTCAATTTTTTCTTTATATTTGTTCTAGTTGTTCTTTGTGCTGTTCCAGTGTCTTTTCTAAAACCTCTGCCCTATCTTCCTGTTGTTTATTCTGTTCTTTAAGTTTTTGTATCTCTTGTTTTATGTCCTGTTTCCAACCTTCATTTTTTCTTTTATATTGTTCTAGTATCTTTTCTAAAGCCTTTGCCTTCGAGAAGACATAAAAGGCTAACACAATGATTAGAGTTAAATTGAGGACTATGAATGTAAGCATAGTCACAATTTCTAGACTTTCCTTTATTTCAGTCTTAAAACGATAGAATAGATTATCAGCCAAGCTCCAAAATGTCTGTTTTATTGTTTCTTCCATCCTGTTATACTGTAGTGGCAGCCAGTTTTGTTATGTTAAACCTGAGGTCTACCCACAATAGGCTGCCTTTTGCTCCAGGGCCTGTTTAAGAGTCTCTCTTAAAGAGACAGTAATTGACCTAGGAGTTTTCAGGTTTTAAGTTTGGGTTGTATCACTGGGAGCTTATTCCCCTGTCCAAATTATGATTAAGTATGATTTAAAGGGTATGGATGCTTAGATTAGTTGGGCACCATTTGTTGTAAGTGGTAATTAATATTTACTAATCATTATATTTTAGTAATGCTGCTGTTAGTCCTAAACAGCTGTATACCCAAATCACTACACAGAGACTGGGTTTATTTAGTTAACCTAGAACACAATGCTGGGCAACAGTTACTCCATCCTAAACCTCCAAGCCCTCATAGTTTCCTAACATTTAAATTTCTCACATTATACTTGTTTTTTGTGAAATCTTAGGTCTGGTTCATGCTCCGAGTCCTCCAAGACCTCTCCCCTAGCTCCATCTCTAAGCTATTCTCTTTCCCTTTCTCCTCCCACCCATTTCCTGTCCTCTACCTCCTAGCCTCTTTCTTGTCCTTTGGCTCCTCCCAGCTCACCATTGCGTCTAGTTGCTTTATTTGGACGTTTTCACAAAATTGAGACAGGATGCTTAGAATGAGTATCACAATGCAACATCCAATTGAAACCAGAGGCGGGGGGGGGGGGGAGAAATCAGCATTTGAATGAACAAAGGCAAGGTGTTTACATTTCAAAGGAACATTATACCAACAGTAATTTGATGGAAATCTACAGATAGCTTTTGGTAGGGTGGCCATTTTTACTATGTTAATCCTACTGATACATAAGCACAGGAGATCTTTCCATCTTCTGATATCTTCCTCAATTTCTTTCTTCAGAGACTTGAAGTTTTTTTCAAACAGGTCTTTCACCTCCTTGGTTAAAGTCACCCCAAGATACTTTATGTTATTAGTGGCTATTGTGAAGGGTGTTGTTTCCCTGATTTCTTTCTAGGCCCTTTTATTTTTGGTATATAGGAAGGCTACTGATTTTTTTTTTGAGTTAATTTTATATTCAGCCACTTTGCTCAAGGTGCTTATCAGCTGTAGGAGCTCTCTGGTTGAATTTTTGGTGTCACTCAGGTATACTACCATATCATCTGCAAATAGTGATACTTTGACTTCTTCCTTTCTGATTTGTATCACCTTGATCTCCTTTAGCTGTCTAATTGCTCTAGCTAGGACTTTAAGTACTATGTTGAAGAGATATGGAGAGAGCAGATAGATTTGCCTTGTCCCTGATTTCAGTGGGATTGATTTAAGTTTCTCTCCATTGAGTTTGATGTTGGCTATAGGCTTGCTGTATATTGTCTTTTTTGATAGGTATGTGCCTTATATCCCTGATAGCTCTAAGACTTTAAACGTGAATTGGTGTTGAATTTTGTAAATGCTTTTTCAGCATCAAAGGAGATGATCATGTGGTTTTTCTCCTTCAGTTTGTTTATGTGGTGGATTAAATTGATGGATTTCCATACAATCAACCACCCCTGCATGCCTGGGATGAAGCTTACTTTGTCATGGTAGATGATACCTTTTATGTGTTATTGGATTTTGTTTGCAAGTATTTTATTGAGTATTTTTGCATCAGTTCATAAGAGAGATATGTCTGAAGATTCATATGCTCCCCTTATAATTCTTATACTCCGGTCTCTCATGTTTCTCCCATAAATATATTTACTATCGGCATTTACTTCAGAAATCCTTTCCTCCCTTCTAGTCCCTTAACAGTTATGTAACTTTGTAGTTATATGAATTATAGTATGTATATTAAATGATTCAAAGCTGATACCCACATATAAGAGAAAATATACAAATTTGTTTTTTGGCTCTGGCTTACCTCAACTTGGGACTATTTGTTTACTTTTTTGTTTGTATTTTTTTCTCATTCTTCCATTTATCTGCAAATTTTTATTTTTTTAAACATCTGAATAAATTTAACATGTTTTCAATATTGTATTATTAGTTAAGGAACATCTAGGCTGATTCCAGTTTCTGATTATTATAGCTAGGTAGATAAGGAAATATCTCTATAGTAGGATTTAGAGCTCATGAATGATTTTGCTGGATCTGTGTGTGCTATTGTGTTCTATTAAGAGATCCAAGGACCATCTATGGATATAACATAGAACTTCTGCTCGGATATGGCCCGTGGTAGCTCAGTAACCAAGTAGTTTTCCAAAGCAAGGGGAACAGGACTATTTCTAACAGGATCTCAAGGGCAGGCTCTTTGTCCTCCCCCCCTCAGGGGAGGAGCGGTCCTGTTAGGCCACAGAGGAGGACTTTGCAGCCAGCCTTGAAGATACCTGATAAAACAAGGTCAAATGAAAAGGGAGGAGGTCCTTCCCTATCAGTGGACTTGAAAGGGGCAGGGAGGAGACCAGGGAGGGAGTTGGGGAGGAGGAGGGAATGAGGGAGTGGGATACAGCTGGGACACAGAGTTAACAAATTGTAACTAAAAATAAAAATAAAATTTAAAAAAAAGAAACAAAAAGAAAAATACACAGAAAAAAAAAGAGATACTTTTATTATGTCAATGAGTTCAATCCTATTCTCCACTTAATGTCTATCATTTTCAAGCTATCTGGCCTTAAGTTAATATCCTTTATTCATCTGTAATGAGTTTCATGCAGGGTAATAAATTTGATGGTTCTACTTATATTATATGTATATGCAGCCATTCAGGTTGACCAGCATGACTTGTTGAAGGCAGTGTCTTTTCTCCAGTGCTTTTTGCTTCTTTTCAAAAATTAAGTGCCATACATATAAGTATTTCCGTTAGGGCCATCAATTTGATTCCATTACTCAGTTTGCCTCTTTTATATCAATATCATATTCTTCATTACTACACTAATACAGATAATTTGAAATATATGAATATGATGGTGATACTTTCAGCTGTTATTTTATTATTTAGGATTGTTTTTTAAAACCCTGTTTTTGTGTTTCTTTGTGAAACTATAAACTCTTTTTTGCAATTTGTGTGGAAAATTGTGTTGGAATTATGATATTGATTTCAAAGAATCTGTAGATTGCTTTTGATAGGGATGACCATCTGTTAATACTTTTGATAGGGATGAACATGCTATTAATCATTCCTGTCCATGAGCATGGGAGATCCTTCCATATCCTAAGTGTCCTCTTCAATATTTTTCTTTAAAGTCTTAAAGTTCTTATTGTTCAAGCCTTTTGCTTGTTTGCAAAATATTGTTTTTTCCTAAGATCTTTATGCAGCTATTGTGAAGGGTACTGTTTCCCTGACTTCTTTTTAGCCTTGTTGTCATTAGTAGATAGGAAGGCTACAATTTTTCTTTGTTAATTTTGTATTCTGCTTCTTTGTATAAAGTGTTTATCAGTTGTAGGAACTTTCTGGTAGAAATATTAGAGTTGTTTTGTATAAAACAATATCACTTACTGGTAAAGATGAATTGAAATTTTCGTTTCTTTTTTTTTTTTGAGTTGTCTTACTGATTTAGTTAAGAATTCAAGTACTATTTGGAATAGTTATAAAAAGAGTCACGTCATTGTTTTGCTTCTGATTTTAGTGGAAAAAAATTATATCATAAAATTTACTGTCAAATGCATGGAACCAGAAAATATCATCCTGGATGAAGTAACCTAGGCCCAGAAAGATAAATATATATATATATATGGTGACATTAACAGTTAAATAAATGAAAGCACATTATAGGCCCTAGAGAGTTTAGGCATAGAGAAAGGGACTAGGGGGTGAATACATAGGTACCCTTGGAAAGAGGAAATATAATATATTTTATGGGTAAACTGGGGACAGTGGGAGGGTTAGGAAGAAAAGGGTAAAGTGGGGAGGAGGAGGGAAGATGGAGTTGAGAGAGAGAATGCTAGAAGAGACAGCTAGAATTTAGTGGAATTTGAGAGGCCATATGAAAACTTAGTATAGAGGCAACTTCTTAAAATAAAAGAAAAAATCCTCGTAATGAAGTATCCAAATAATGAAAGAGATAGAGTCCCTTTTGCCCATTGCTTGTCACTAAACAAAGCTTAAAGTACTGAGACAGGTTTATATCTAAATTTAGTTGTTGGCAAAAGGGACCCCATGTAAATCCCCAAACAACCCAGGTTATTGCCAAGACAATAGGTTGTTCTATAAGAAACTTCCAGGAAGGCAATGTTGCTGAACACTATATCCACACAACTCAGTGAACATGAAAAGGTAGAGCTGATGCCTACATGTAGCCTTCACCACCATTTTCCAGTGTCTTTCCTAAGGGAAAGTACTCTGCAGGCTACCAAAAGAGAAACTTAAACAAAAGTGCTGCCACAAAACCTTTGGCCTATATTCTGCCTTGCCTTCAAAATATGCTAGGGCTATGGTAACACAACCCTTGCAGGAGTAAAGAAAAACAGTGTCCTTAAGGCCCACTCCATAATATGGACCCCATAACGAACACTGCTTGGATGACTGAGACCCAGAGTCTATATGGTTCTAAAACCTAGGATGAATCCAAACACTACTAGTTTAAAAAGTTGTTTTAAAAGTAATAAAAAATGACCCTAATGGCTTCCTACCATACTCACAGACTGATGCCTTACTAAACTATCATCACAGAGACTTTCTCCTACAGCAGATGGGCACAAATTGCTCAGCCGCTAGTCATTATTCAGAGAAACCTATCTTTCCTTTCACATGTAGCAAAACTAAGTATGGATTGGGAAACTCTTAGGTTCACAATTATTTGCTCTGGATAGATGGATCTATTTTTGTTATAAGGTAATCTTCATCTTTTTGAAAATTTAGAAACTAAATTTAACCATTATATAATCTATAAAGTTATACTACACTATGATGGTATAAATATGAATAACTTATTAAAACTTCTTTAAAATGATAAAAATAAATAGCTAAGTTTTACAAATTCCATACACTTTATCTTATTATTCTGCTTATGTAAGTTTAATAATATAAAATACAGTGGGAGATTTAAAGTTAATAGATTCCAAATTTATATAATTTTGAAATTTGAGTACAATGGTCACATTTTTTTTTGTATTCCCATATGCCAAACCTCAAATTCAAATTCTCTCTCTCTCTCTCTCTCTCTCTCTCTCTCTCTCTATATATATATATATATATATATATATAAATATATATTCTTTTATTTCAATTTTTATCTTTTCCTTTTTTCTGCTGCTAATTATTGTAATCTCAGAAATATATCTTTAACATTTTCCTGTGTTTTTCTACATTCCTGTTACAGACAGTAATTTTTTAATTAAATTTTATTTTTCTTTATTATTTACAGTCTATTTACTTTGTATCCCAGCTGTAGCCCCCTTCCTCATTCCCTCCCAATCCCTCCCTCCCTTCCTCATTTCCTCCCTGCCCCTCTCTAAGTCCACTAATAGTAGAGGTCCTCCTGCCCTTCCATCTGACCCTAGGTTAGCAGGTCTCATCAGGACTGGCTGCAATGTCCTCCTCTGTAGCCTAGCAAGGCTGCTCCTTCTTCAGGGGGTGAGGAGAGGTCAAAGAGCCAGCCACTGAGTTCATTACAGACATTAATTAGAGACATAAAAATATCCTATTATTTTATAAATATGTTTTGAGTTTTATTATTCTATTTCACCTTCTCCAAAAGATATCTGACTTCTCATGAGTTCTTTTATTTTCTTCAGCTATTCCGGAATCATACTTATCGGCCTATTATGATTCTCTTTCTGAAAGATTACATGTAATCTAAACCTCACAAGTAGGTAGAGATGGCACCATACAAATTTGACACAGATGAGCTGAAGATAATAGGATTTTGAGGACAGTTTAGTGGTACACAAGTGCTAAGAAATCCCTTCCTATCAGACCTGATAGGCTAGGGTCAGATATAAGGAGGTCCTCCCCTATCAGGGGTTTAGGGAAAGGGCATAGGGGGAGAAGAGGGAGAGTGGGTGGGACTAGGAAGGATGGGGCTACATCAGAGTGTCAAAGATAATAAATTGTAATATATATATATATATTTCTTTCTTAAAAATATTGTAATATATAATGATTGAAAATAAAGTTTTCAATAAAATGAGCAGGTATGAAATTTGGGGTGGTTTATTTTTTTCCACCCACAAGAAATTCATGACACAAATCTAGTTTTGTTTCAGGTGGAAGTCCAAGTACTAAGACTGAAAGGAAGTCCTGGCTAGCAAAGTCCTGACTCCATTGATAAAGCTCCCTGTCATAGAGATTCATGTGTCCTTTATTTTGCCTTGATACCATAATCACAGTGTTAATGTCTGTCATATAATTTCTTTTTGTTTTTCATGTTACATAGTGGAATATAGTTAAATAAGTTATTTCTTAATTTTAATTAATAAACCAACATTAAGATCTACAAATGGCTGTTGTGTTTTGAATTTTGTTGATAAGAAGGTGTGCTCAGATATCAAACCCACTACTTTTGCGATCTTTTTTGGAAATAGTTTTTTTTTTTTTTGTTTTGTTTTGTTTTTTGTTTTGTTTTGTTTTGTTTTGTTTTACTGCTTTCTTCATGAGTAAAGTATGAACACAGACAGGCAGGCAACACACTCAGAAAGAGTGCAAGGGGATGGCAAAAGTGTGTTTTGGAATTGTGAAAAACAATTCAAAGACAGTGGAGGTGTTGACCATTGTCAGAAACTAAATCCCAAACAAAATTCCCCGAGATTTCAGAGGAATCCAACTTTGCCATGCTTCAATTTCATACTTCTATCTTATAGAGTTAAGAGGAATATATTTTTATTTGATTAAATTATATGTTACAGCGACCCAATTATTTTCTCTGACACAGTAGTCAGAGGAAATAATTTATCTACATATAGACCAAAATTTTTAACCGTTTTTATATAGGTTTTAGTTTTACTTTTTTTCTTGTATTTCATTGGTTTGTTTTAATATGTAGTAGATCTTTGTTGACAATTTCCTTTAAGAACCTAAAAAAAAAAAAAAAAAAGGAAGAAAGAAAAAAGAAACACTTATGGAAACCATTATTCTGTTTCTAACATTCATTTAAAGAGTTTGACATTGGTCCTGATCAGTGATTTCTGGCAACTGCAATTATAAGCCACCAGTCTTACATCTAAAGCTTAAAATTTTAATTCTTCCCCAAGTAAAAAATAACTCATATGTAATTGTTTATTACTTGGGTTGGTTCCTTACACAACAGTGTTTGCATGTGCAGATGTGAGTGCACCTGTGTGCTGGAGAAACAACTAAGTTGTTAAAAATGTTCAGATATAATTTATCCCAACACTTCAACTACTAACAATTTAAATTCTTGTTTCTGCGAGAAAATACAAAAGTATATTATCAATAGAAGTTAAAGGGACAAGGCAAATCAATCTAATGAGAGAATCTAAATCCTTCCAGGGAGCTAAATCCATAAAAAAAAAAAAGAGTATCAGTTGATAGGTAACAGCAGGGGATTAAAGACTGAAGCAGTTTTCTGCAGGCTATGAATGACCTGATCCCTTCATCCATCTGTCTTTTTATAAGAGAATGTTATGCTAATTAGCTGTGTAAATTGTTTCCTGATGACATTAATTTGGTGCCTTTTTGTAATTTGAGACTTTGACTTTCACTGTGAAAAAATATACTAAGGGACATTATCAATTTAGATGTTTCTTATCCCTGTTGAATTCCAACACAAAAGCAGTGTGTTGAGGAAGGTGCATAAATCGGAAGCCTACTCATCCTGTAGATCTGCACAGAGGACTTTGACTGTCCATATAATCATTCATGTTGGCCTTTAAAGCAGAACATTAACACGCTTGAAATGCTGCAACAAAATTCAACGAGAACCTTTGGCAAACGCAGTTTTCTTTGCCCCATTTTCTCTGGAGAGAATAAAGACTTGAATATGAACATTAATATGTAATGGAACAGATAGCCACAGTATGAAATCTTATTAGTAAACAAGAACTGCATCTGAGAAAATATTGTCATTAAAAGCTATGTAATAGTTAATTGAGTTTGATATGAAATTTGGTGCTAGAAAGTTAATGACTAATACAGCTATTTCACAGAGCTTGGTTACTGCAGGCTCCATAATGATCTCCTTTTGCTTCAGAGCAACAATGAAATTAACCTCGCTTTTGTCCTGCAGGTGTTATGTTCTGATAATGCATATCCTTTACAAGTTTGGGAAAATTATTTGCTTTGCATATAAATTAACACTGCAGCTGAATCAATATTAGAATAATGAAAATGTAGAGAACATTCAATTCTAAGGAATTACAGATTTCCATAAAATATATCAAATCCTGCATATTATTTAGGAATATGGATTAAAATATTTATAATCCTACAAAAAAGAAAGAGGAGCAAAGAGAGAAGGAAGGAGTTGTATATGTGTGTATGTGTGTGTGTGAGTAAGAGAGAGAGAAAAAGAGAGAGAAAGATTCTGAATGTGAGTATGTTATGACTGAGGGGGAAGATAAACAATTTTAAAGAATAAAATCATTTCATATGTTTTTATTAGGAAGAAAATATCTGAGAACCAACACATTTGTTTCCTATGTAAAAATAATCAAAATGTTCTGTTACAAATACTTTTTGTTGTTGTTTTCCTCCTCTCCATTCCTCCCAGCTACCCCTACACATGCACACAGACACACAAACACACACACACACACACACAGCCTCTCTGCTAGATCTATCCCCCTTCTGTTTCCTCTTCTAAAGAGGGGAACTCCAAGAGAGAACAAAGCCTACCTAGACAAAACAGCATACAATAGGACAAGGTCAAAGCTGGAAAAGGCAACCAATGAGGAGGGAAAGAGTCCAAAGAGCAGGTAGGCAAAAGAGTCAGAGATATACCCGCTCCAACTGTTAGGAGTCCTACAAAAACACCAAGCTAATAGCCACAACATGCAGAGAGAGTACCCTGATAAAAATCAATCAATCAATCAACCAACCAATGAAATGATTTCTAATGATGACTGTCCTGTCATCATCAAAGAGTCATTCCCTGGCAGCAGATGCCAACTGATGCAGAGACACTAACCCAGATGATATACATAGAGTCTAAATTGGAGGTCTTCATCCAGTCCCTCTTCTTGGAGATCTGGAGATGGGGAACCCATGTAAAGAGAGGGAGGAAAGATTGTAGGAATCAAAGAGAATGGCAGATATCAAGAGAACATGGGCCACTAAATCAGCTAAGCAGGCCTCACATGGGCTCACAGAGACTGACATAGAAAGCATGGGCCTTCGTGGGACAATACCAGCTCCTCTGCGTATGTTGCAAATTTTTATTTGACAGCATCTGATTATATGAATAATCAATCAAGTGATAGACACTTTTAATCTTTCATGTTTTCTTCTGTTTAACTGTTCATGGGCATAGTTCTATTTTGATCAATCTAAAATATGTAATATTCTCCTCTCTAATAATCTAGCATTTGAGTGAGCTTTGATATTAGCTCAATGTTGATTTTTGTTTCTAAATACTAAAAACAAAGTAGATTCTAAAGTATAATAAGAATCATTAATAATTTATAGAATACCCAGTTGTAAAACAGAGTCCAGAACGCTATAGACAAATAATAACCACACATTAAACTAACTGGGCACTGTGCCTAGAAATTCAGCCAAGTGCACACAATAGGGGAAAAAAAATATCTGGCATGTATGTGAGAGGAAACAAGAAAGGCAAAACAATGCATGAAAGACTTCCAAACAGACTATCTAGGGAGTCATCAGACTTCTAAACTTCACATAAAAACAAAAATATTTGGAAATCATTTCCCCTGGGTCTACTAGCTGCCTTACAATACATGATAGATGTTAACTTTAACAGTAGAGGTTGAAGCAAGTTGAATATTCTGTAAAATTTCAAAACTGCATAATAAAGTTTAAGATTTTGCAGCTAACTAACTCATGATAAAATCAAGGTCTAAAATATGTTATAAGTTCTTAGGATTTTTCTCTGGTTGGTATAACTTAAACCAACTAAGTTTACCTTAATTTATTAACATTATAGTATTAAACTATGGACATACAATTATGACAAGGGGACAATGAGTCGCAGCTGTGTGTTTTCCTATAAAGTAGCACCTCGCCATATAGGTTAGGCTTCTCCTTGCAAATTAAAGCAAAAAAAAAATGTTCCTGTAAAGAAAGTTGTTGAGGAAGATTATGAAAATGTTCCCAGAGGCTTCATTTATGTTGGATTTCACAGATGGTAGAGGTGGAAAGCACTAAAAAATAACCAAAGTCTGTACATATGTATTTGCAGGGACAAGTTTTCTTCAAAGTCCTGAGATTTGAGTATTAACAGCTGGCCATTTGCTAGGTTGTTGTTGTTTTTAGATTATAATTACATCATTGTCCCCTTCAACTTTTCTCCCTGTAGCCCCTGCCATGTACGTCCCTTACTCTCTTTCAACTTTATGACTTTTTTCTTTGATTTCTGATGTATATATGTGTAATATATATATATATATATATATATATATATATATATATATATATATAATAGTGTATTTATATGTGTATATAGATGTGTTATTTATGTACATTATATAAATAAAACATGTTCAATCTATGTTGTGACATACGTATAACTAAATGTGTTTACGTATGTATATATAAACATATATACATATAGATATATATGTATATAGATATAGATTAGAGATAGAGATAGATATGTTTCCAGGGCTGGCAATTCCCAACAGATATAAGACACAGCCCCTATACCTAAGCCACAGGGATCTTTGCAGAAGAGAGGGAAAAAAATTGTTAAGAGTCAGAACAAGAAGTTTGGTTTGAAAAACAATCTCCTAGACCTGTCTGGGAGGCTATACCCATGAATATTACCCTCTATATTACCCATCTATATCAGTAGACACCATACTAATATAGATGGGGCAAAATTCAGAAGGCCTCAACCCTAGACAAAGAACCATAAGAAGCTAAGAAATGCTAAGAGTAAGAGAAATAGTCTCCCCCAGGAAATAGCATAACTATTCAGTTACCAATACCATGTCCTATTTTTAATTTACTACTTAGATTGACACAACCCAGCCTAAATTAACAAGAATATAACCAAGGACCTCCAAATGAGAGCATGGATAAATGGAAAAAAATAAATAGGATTACACTGTATTAAAACACATTCAGTCAATTAATCCTCCCTAATCAAAATACCATTTTGGTAGATCAGAAACTTATTACAGATTCTATCTCTGAATTTGTAACTAAGAGTATTGACAGTGTAAATCTTAGGAGGAACCAGATAAATAATTAATCATGAAAACTCACCTGCCCACCACCTAGAATGTTAATATATGTTGAACTGAAACATAGACACTGTCAAACTTAAAACTAATTTTCTGAAATTACTTACACAAATAGTTTAAATTTACATCTAGAAAAATGAAGAAACCAGGCACTATGTTATTATTAATTATGATATATTAATGCTCAACAACTCTCATGGCCAAAACAATATTCTGCTCAACAACTATCATTATTTCTATGTGTCTCTCTGTCTCCCTCTCTGTGTCCATCTGTCTCTGTATCCTTTTCTCTCTTTCTCTCTCTCTCTCTCTCTCTCTCTCTCTCTCGTGTGTCTCTGTGTGCATGAGAGTGAAAGTTGCTCATTCTTAAGACCTTACCACTGCCATACCTGTGATATGGGTGTTTATAAATGTAATAGGAAAGGAGCTAAAGCATGCTGGTTCTGGCAGAGAAGGATTTCTAAGCCCAGTGTGGTGTCCTCCTCCTCATAAATCAAGACTGAAGAAGAGGGGCCACTGGCAACCACAGCAGCACATGTATATAGTAGTGTAAATAAATGAAGTGAAAATTACATTACAAAGTTTCAGAAATACAGTCCAAATTTAAAAAGCTGAACTGCATTTTAGCTTATTCTGCACTCAGTTTTGATAAGAAATGGACAAAAATTAATCAAATATGTGTTTAATTTTAAGAGACTCTGTCACAGCTCCTACAGTCTTTCAGAGCCTATCTCCTTGCTACCTTCATTTTAGATCATGGCAGCCCATTAATGTGCCTGGTGACTTGTGATCTGAAATGTAGACCCGCGGTTTATGTCTTCTACTGAAAAGGCCTAAGATCCAGGTCCAGGGATGCCATTAGGCCAATAAATAAAGACACCAAGACTTTTTAATATTTTAAAACTTAGGTGTTAACTCATCTAATTTAACTATCCTACCTAGCATGTGTCTAGCTATAACTTCCAGGCCCTTAAGTCACATCTCTCCTGTGTCCTGTTTATAAAGGCCTTCCTCTTTCTTCTTCTTTCTTGCCTTCCTTTCTCTCTGCCCAACTATAGGCTGTCAGGAACTCTTATTATCTAATCAGGTACAATTTGGGGGAAGGGGACAAGTTTCACATCATGTCATCCTAAATACATGAGAATCTGTCCAAAGGAGAACAAGGATTCTGTGGGTTAATGGATGCAAAAATTGTGGTACATCTACACAATGGAGTATTACTCAGCAATGAAAAGTAAGGAAATCATGAAATTTGAAGTTAAATAGTGGGACCCAGAAAGGATCATCCTGAGTGAGCTGTCCCAGAAGCAGAAAGACACACACGGTATATACTCACTCATATAGACATATAACATACGATAAACCTACTAAAATCTGTACATCTAAAGAAACTAATCAAGAGAGAGGACCCTGACTAAAACACTCAATCCCCATCTTGAAAGGCAGAGAGCTTGGACATCAGAAGAAGAAAACAGGAAACAACCTAGGAACCTAATACAGTGGGCCTCTGAAAGCCTCTGCCCTGCAGACTATCAAAGCAGATGCTGAGACTTATGGCCAACTCTTGGGCAGAGTGCATGGAATCTTATGTAAGAAGTGGGAAATAGTAAGAGCTGTAGAGGATGGGAACCACGCAAGGAGAGCAACAGAACCAGAAAAATTGAACAGGGAACTTCCCAGAGACTCATACTCCAACCAAGGACTATTCATGGAGATAACCTTAGAACCCTTGCACAGATGTAGCACATGACAGTTCAGTGTCCAAGTCGGTTACACAGTAATGGGAAGAGGGACTGCCTCTGACATAATCTGATTGGCCTGCTCTTTGATCACTTCCCCCTGAGGGGTTTAGCAGCCTTACCAGGCCACAGAAGATGACAATGCAGCCACTCTTGATGAGATCTGATAGACTAAGATCAGAAGGAAGGAGAAGAGGACCTCCCCTATCAGTGAGGACTTGGGGAGGGGCATGTGTGAAGAAGGGAGAGAGAGAGTGGGATCAGGAGGGGAGGAGGGAGGGGCTTATGGGGGGATACAAATTGAATAAAGCATAATTAATAATAAAAAAAGAAACTAACTCTTGAATGCATAGTAGCTCCAGATCAACCCCAACACTGAAAGAACAACACACTATCTTACACACACACACACACACACACACACACACACACACACATACACACACACACACACACATTATGTTTATGTTTCTGCTTCTTACATACAAAAAGTACTGGGGGTCATAAGTCTGGAAATAAAGAGCTATAATACTGTAATTCTTGCAGCAAATAGGGTTACATTGCCATGAGGAAGTTTAACAATCTATCCTAGTCTTTACAAGGTTATTTTCTTTATTCCAATACAGTTTTCAATTAAAACACATCAATAACTGTTCGTCTATTTTCAGTGTGCACATGAATTATATATTATATTCCTTAGAACAGAGAGGGAAATAATTCATAGTTTACTTAATGTATATACGTTTTTCATAGATTGGTAGAAAATGTTTCCAACATATTTATTGAGTGTTCCTCTGTTAGAATAATGGTTATTGGTTCTCAGTATTACTTCCTTGAGGTTTAGTAAGTACCTCATCATCCTTTCTCTCCCTGTTAGTTTCCACCTTAAGATATAAGCATCAGGTATACTACAGAGACACTAAAGTGTCCTGGATTTAACCTGTTGTGGTGTCTATTTTTTTCTTTTCTCTATTCTTCCTCCTTCCTTTGTCCTCTCTTCCTTTATTTTCAATAGCCATGACTATTCTGATCATTATGATTATTAACATTAAAATCGATTGAAATCCTATTTTATATAAATAAATAAATAATGGTAATGCATACAAAACAAATAAATAAGTAATCACATACAAACAAATAAATAAACCAAAAAATTAGAATGTAATGAATTCAAATAAGATAATGCAGTAATATAATGCTGCAACCCTTTTTTCTTTCATCCCCAGCAAAATTTTTCTCTGACAGTGTTTGCTGTTCCTAAGTTCAGCATCCTGCAGCAAGCATTGCCAGCAATACAGAATACTTTCAATTAATAGTTCCTTACTTCTCTGGTTGCTAAGCAACTGACCTATGGTGAGGAATACATATTGATACATAGACACCTTAGAATGGCAGGAAGTATAGACTGAACTGACTTCATTTTCTGTTATGCTTTGGTCCTACAACAAGCAGTTAAGAACATGGCACTGTTTGATATGTTTTCCCCAATAAACTGAAAAGTTAAAATAAGCTCTAGAAAAGGGAGAAAAAGATGGCACCAAATACTTTGTTTACAATTATTTTGTGTCATTTTGTTTTTATAGAGCAATTCAGTTAATATTTTATTAAATGCATGTATTGGAACAGTAGTGAAATTAGTATTCAAAACAAGCAAAAATTATAAAGGGACCAAAATAAAATGCTCTAAAATGAAGGAAATTGAAAGTGAAAATGTAATTAAAATTATAAATGAAAATCATTATGCCAGAAATATAAGTGGTAATTTAGTGAAGAATCTTTGTCTGCATTAAAGCAGAAAAGAAAGTATCAGCTGAATCAGCAGAAAAGGGTTTAATTCCTGACCCTGTTCTTTTTTCCTGCATTCATCTACTACAATGCATTTTCTAAGTCCTTTAAATTCTGTTTGGGAACAACAGAGAGGGGAGCCTCATCTCTTGTCATAGAATGCTTAAAAAGACTTTTTTCCATGAGTTTTCCATCTCCTTAATCTATTTTGTACATTTAACTTTCTAAGCTTCTTTTAAAGTATAAAAGAACAATCCCTTATATAGAATTTGACATGTTTGAAAGAAGAAAATATATGATTGCTTGAACTGAATATTTGTATAGTGTATATGCAAATGCAGTTGAAATGCTTCTGGTAGATTGAAATTCAAATTTACATTGAGAAACTGAAAATTTACTGAAATCTATGAGTTCATGTTACACAATGAAAATACTTGAGATTTTTGGATAGGCTTTCCAATAACTTTTATACTTTGATGTTTTTAGATATTAAATTATTTTCGTACTGCACACTGATTGTTCTTTTAAAAAAACTATAAATAAACAATGTAACTTATTTATGGTAACATATATGGTTGATTTTAATGTTTTAGCAGGGCAGATTTTTTTGTACAAAGCTGTTTTAATTAATGACGTATAACTAGCACAAACCCGAATGTTCATGTTTATGCAGCAATCCACCCCCCAACACACACAAACACACACACACACACACACACACACACACACAGAAAGAGAGAGAGAAAACACAGATAATACTCTCCACTAAGGCCTACATGGCATTAAAGATGATCAATGGGGTATCCTGGATTTCCTGTCACATCAGTACTAACAAAGCATCCTTCTCTTCCTTTACCTTCTTCAGAAAACAAAACAAAACATGAAAGCAGTGAGTAAAACAAAAGAAAAACTTGCAAAGAAAAACAGTTTGAATAACGGAATTGTCATTGGAAAGTAAGGAGGCTATATGTCAGAAATAAACATATTTTTCAAGTACCGGAAGATAAGAACTAGCAATTCAGAGCATTGTATTAGGCAAAACTACTTCAGTAGTGAAAAGAAATCAAAGACTTTCAAATAAGATGAGGCGGGAAGGCTTTTAGTTCTATCCTAAAGAAATATTGTTACAATTTCATTCTATTGCTGTGAAAAAATAGTCTCACCAAAATAAATGCAAATCATACTTCCAGGCCACAGTTCTTCACAGGCAGAGATCAGGGCAGAAACTCAACCAGAATCTGAATAAAAGCCATGAAGATCTCTGCTTGGAGTTTGTTTACAGGTTTGTGCTTAGTCCAGGGACATCTGCCTAGGGAAGGTGACACCCACATAGGGCTAGGCTCTTCCTGCATTAATTAGTGATCAGGACAGTTCCACACAGACTTGCTACAGGGCATTCTGTTCTATTCTCATCGTCTGTTCTGCAGCTCATTGGTTGCAGCTTTTCTCTCAGCTGACTCTAAGCTGTGTCAAATTGACAATTAAAGCTAGCCTGGACAACAGCTATTCTTGACCTTAATAGAAATGGGGACAAACATCCTAAATCATCAGAAAAACGAAACTAACAACAGAAAGGAAAAAGAGGCATTGCTACAGTTACTGTATTTTATGTTTTATTTATTAAACAAAACATACAGTGCTGCCCAATATATTTCTTAATACATGAAGAAAAATTTAAAAAATATATATATAATATGTGTGAGAACTGACAAAGTGATGTTAAAGTAGTTATTTCATACTTGACTAAAAGTAGTGTGTTGGTAATGGTACAGTCTATAAAAAAATACATATGAGAAAATTGCTTTCCATTACCTTATCAGTGCCAGCTCCCTGGGTTAGATTTGAACTAAAAGTGTAACCACTAGGCAAAGTAAGGGGAAGGGTGAATAGATTCCTGTGCATTATATTTTATTCTGTTTTCTCCCTGATAATCTGGTTCTTATAATCTTTCTACCTGCTCTTCTTCAATGCTGCCTGAGTCATAGTTGCTAGAGTGATTTGTAGATGTATCCACTTGGCTTGGGCCCAACAGTTCTACATTTCAATTGGTTGTAGTTTTCTACAGCTGTCTTTTCCTGTTGCAAAGTGAAATTTCTTTGATGGAAAGAAAGGACTTCACATATCTATCATTATATCAAGAAAATGTTTATAGATTTTTGTTAGAAATTAGTGGATGTAGATTTCCTTCAATAATCATGTCTTCACAAGCATTGTGTATTATGTTTTTAATGATTTATAACTCTGCAATTATTTAAAAATTGAAAATTAAGTTTATTTAAAAGAAATATAGTGAATATCTAAATTTATATTAAGGAAAGACTAACAAGATCCTAGCTCAAAAGAAGAGAATGAGAGAGTCAACTAACTAGGGCCCAGACTGGCTTGCTGAGGCTGAAGCATCATCCAAGGTGAATAGACTGGACCTAGAGCTCCTACAAAATGTAAATCCATAGGAAGTTTAGGCTTCTGTGGTTCCTCGAGTTAGGAAAAGCAAGACTTTCTTGCCAGCTTTTTGATCACTTACACCTGGCAGTACTGCTTTGCTAGGGGAACAGGGGAACAGGACATGCTCAGTACTGATTTGACTTGATTAGCTCCCCTTTTCTGAGGAATATGGGAGGGGGAAAAGGGAGAGAGGAAGGATAGGAATGGGAGATGAGGTAAGCTGGAGCTACAACCAAGATGTAAAGAGAATAAAACTAAATATATTAAAAAGAAAAGAATAAAGAATTTTTAATATGTAAGTACCTAAAAGAAGATTTAACATTTAGAGTTCATCAATTTCAATGATGAAAGATCATATGACATACTATAATATGATGCTGGATTTTTCAAGGTCTTTATAATTCATGATTAATAAGTTCTAAAATTACAAAAGAAATAACCCAAGAGAGACCTCACTCTCCAAAATTAAACAACTTCCACAAAATAGCTAAATGTTCTTTTAATCCTGCACTTTTTAATAGATACATAAAACCATATATATATGTGACATGAAAAAAAGGGGAACAGAAAGAGAAGGGAAGAAACTATTTGGAGAGGGAAAGAAAAGGTTCCAATAAAGGGAGTGCGAACCAGGAATAAACATAGTCATAAACATGATTTAACTGAAAAAAACTAACTACATAAAACCCAATATGATGTGCAATAAGTATAGGCAAAAAAAATTTAGGATCCAGGCCAAGATGGCGGCACTGGGAGAACACCGTGTCTGAGAAGCAGGACATCACACTCCGTGCAGTGACCAGGAGACTGAACTCTGGGCCCTAAAACAACAGCGATCGATCGTGTTTCCCAGTCCAGAAAACAGAAAGAGAGGATCATAGCCCAAACTACAATCTCGAGGAACAACCAGTGAGGATTATAAATAACCAGATGGCTAGAGGCAGACGTAAGAACACTCCCAACAAAAATCAGGACATAATGACCTCACCAGCAACCCCACAAAACAATGGACACTTCAATTCACTAGATATACAAGAAAACAACCTCAAAACTATGTTTCTCCAGCTATTAGAGGCCCATAGAGATGAAATGAACAAAGCCCTCAGAGAAATAACCAAAGAAATCAAGACTAACCAAGAGGAAACAAATCGTGCTCTCAGAGAAATGACCACGAAAATTGAGGCAAACAGAGAAGAAATGCACAAAGCTCTCAAAGAAATGTCCACACAAATGAAGGTAAATAAAGAAGAAATAAACAAAGCTCTCATAGAAATACAGGCAATTATACCCAAAGAAGTAGAGGCACAGTTAGGGATACATAGAGAGGAAACGGACCAAAAAATAGAAGCTATCATTGAAAAGCAGGAGTCCACATTCAAACAGATGAAGGAAATGGTGCAAGACATGAAAACAGAATTAGAATCAATAAAGAAAACACAAATAGAGAAAAACCAGGAGCTGGAGAACATAGAGAAAAGATCAGGAACTACAAAGGTAAGCATCACCAACAGAATACAAGAGATGGAAGAAAGAATCTCAGGAGCCGAAGATACACTTGTGGAAATTGACACGTCTCTCAAAGAAAAAATAAAATCAGAAAAGTTCCAAACACAAAACATCCAAGAAATCAAGGACACCATGAAAAGACAAAACCTAAGAATAATAGGAGTAGAAGAAAAAGAAGACATCAGGCTCAAAGGTCCGGAAAATATTTTCAAGAAAATTATAGAAGAAAATTTTCCCAACTTAAAGAAGGAGATGGCCATAAACATACAAGAGGCCTACAGAACACCAAGTAGACTAGACCAGAAAAGAAAGTCTTCATGTCAAATCATAGTCAAAACACTGAACCTACAAAACAAAGAAAAAATTCTAAAAGCAGCAAGGGAAAAAGGCCAAGTAACATATGAAGGTAGACCTATCAGAATCACACCAGATTTCTCAACAGAAACTATGAAGGCCAGAAGGGCCTGAACAGAAATCATACAGTCCTTAAGGGACCACAGATTCCAACCCAGACTACTATACCCAGCAAAACTTTCAATCAACATAGACGGAGAATTCAAGATATTCCAAGACAAAACCAAATTTAAACAATATCTACATAGTAACCCAGCTCTACAGAAGTTACTAGAAGGGAAACTCCAAACCAAAGAAAACAAATACATCGAAGGAAACAGAGGAAATAGATAACTACACAACAAAAAAAAAAAAAAAAAAAAAAAAAAGACAAGCAATGAAACTCAGTGACACCACAACACCACATCTAAAGTAAGTAACAATTGTTGGTCACTAGTTTCTATCAACATCAACGGACTCAACTCCCCAATTAAAAGACACAGACTAACAGAATGGTTGTGGAAACAGGATCCATCATTCTGTTGCATCCAAGAAACACACCTATGCAACAAAGATAAACACTACCTCAGAGTAAAGGGCTGGGAAAATGTCTTTCAAGAAAATGGTTCCAGAAAACAAGCGGGAGTAGCCATCCTAATATCTAATAAAATAGACTTTCAACCCAAGTTAATCAAAAAATATAAGGAGGGCCACTATATTCTCATCAAAGGAAAAATAAGCCAAGAGGACATCACAATTTTGAATATCTATGAACCAAATACAAGAGCCCCTACATTTGTAAATGAAACAATATTAAAGCTTAAATCACACATTGATCCTAAAACCCTAATAGTGGGAGACTTCAACACTCCACTCTCACCAAGGAACAGATCAACTAGACAGAAAAAAATAGGGAAATAAAAACACTTACAGAGACCCTAAATCAAATGGACCTAATAGACGTCTACAGATCTTTTCATCCAAACTCAAAAGAGTATACCTTCTTTTCAGCACCGCATGGAACCTTCTCCAAAATAGACCATATAGTTGGTCATAAAGCAAGCCTCAACAGATACAAAAAAATTGAAATAATCCCTTGTATTCTATCTGACCACCATAGACTTAAGCTGGACCTCAACAACAACAGAAATAAGAAACAGCCTACACGCACATGGAAACTGAACAACATGTTACTCAACGACAGCTGGGTTAAGGAAGAAATAAAGAAAGAAATTAAAGACTTCCTAGAATTCAATGAAAATTAAGGCACAACATACCCAAATTTATGGGACACATTGAAAGCAGTGCTCAGAGGAAAATTTATAGCACTAAGTGCCTGAAAGAAGAAATTCATAACATCACATACAAACAGCTTAATGGCCCAACTGAAAACCCTAGAAAAAAAAAGAAGCAGATACACCCAAGAGGAGCAGAAGGCTGGAAACAATCAATCTCAGGGCTGAAATCAATCAATTAGAAACAAATAAAACTTCAAAGAATCAATGAAACAAAAAGCTGGTTCTTTGATAAAATCAACGAGATAGACAAACCCTTAGCCAAACTAACTAAAAAGCAGAGAGAATCTATCCAAATCAACAAAATCAGAGATGAAAAGGGTGACATAACTACAGACACAGAGGAAATTCAAACAATCATTAGGTCATACTACAAAAGCCTTTATGCCACAAAATTTGAAAATCTAAATGAAATGGACAATTTTCTTGATAGAATCCATCTTCCAACATTAAGTCGAGATCAGGTAGAAAGACGGAACAGCCCTATATCCCCCAAGGAAATTGAAGCAGTCATTCACAGTCTCCCCTCCAAAAAAAGCCCTGGGCCAGATGGTTTCAGCGTGGAATTCTACCAGACCTTCAAAGAAGTGCTCACACCAATTCTCCTCAAACTATTCCACAAAATAGAAACAGAAGGTATATTACCAAACTCATTTTATGAAGCAACAGTCACCCTGATACCTAAACCACACAAAGACCCAACAAAAAAAAGAGAACTTCAGACCTATCTCTCTTATGAACATTGACGCAAAAATACTTAATAAAATACTTGCAAACTGAATCCAAGAACACATCAAAGATATCATCCACCACGACCAAGTAGGCTTCATCCCAGTCATGCAAGGGTAGTTCAACATACGGAAATCCATCAATGTAATCCATGACATAAACAAACTGAAGGAGAAAAACCACATGATCATCTCCTTAGATCCTGAAAAAGCATTTGACAAAGTCCAACACCCATTCATGTTTAAAGTCTTGGAGAGATCAGGAATACAAGGCACATATATAAACATAGTAAAGGCAATATACAGTAAGCCTATGGCCAACATCAAACTCAATGGAGAAACTTAAATCAATCCCACTGAAATCAGGGACAAGACAAAGCTGCCCACTCTCTTCATACCTCTTCAACATAGTACTTGAAGTCCTAGCCAGAGCAATAAGACAACTAAAGGAGATCAAGGGGATACAAATCAGAAAGGAAGAGGTCAAAGTGTCACTATTCGCAGATGATATGATAGTCTATCTGAGCGACCCCAAGAATTCAACCAGAGAACTCCTCCAGTTGATAAACACCTTCAGCAAAGTGGCAGGATACAAAATCAACTCAAAAAAATCAGAAGCCCTCCTGTATACCAAAGACAAAAGGGCCGAGAAAGAAATTAGGGAAACAATACCCTTCACAATAGCCACTAACCATATAAAGTACCTTGGGGTGACACTAACCAAGTAAATGAAAGACCTGTTTGAGAAAAACTTCAAGTCTCTGAAGAAAGAAATTGAAGAAGATCTCAGAAGATGGAAAGATCTCCCGTGCTCATGGATTGGTAGGATTAACATTGTGAAAATGGCCATCCTGCCAAAAGCAATGTACAGATTCAATGCAATTCCTATCAAAATACCAACTCAATTCTTTACAGACCTTGAAAAAAATATTCTCAGTTTGATATGGAGAAACAAAAAACCCAGAATCTCCAAAACAATCCTGTACAACAACAGATCATCTGGAGGTATCTCCATCCCCGATCTCAAGTTGTACTACAGAACAATAATAATAAAAACTGCATGGTATTGGCAGAAAAACAGAAAGGAGGATCAATGGAACCACATAGAAGACCCAGAAACAAACCCACACACCTATGAATACTCGATTTTTAACAAAGAAGCCAAAACCATTCAATGGAAAAAAGACAGCATCTTCAACAAATGGTGCTGGTCCAACTGGATGTCCACATGCAGAAAAATGAAAATAGATCTATATTTATCACCCTGCACAAAACTAAAGTCCAAGTGGATCAAAGACCTCAACATAAAACCAGATACTCTAAATCTGTTAGAAGAAAAAGTGGGGAACAGCCTAGAACTCATTGGCACAGGAGACAACTTCATGAACAGAACACCAACAGCACAGGCTCTAAGAGCAACAATCAATAAATGGGACCTCATAAAACTGAAAAGCTTCTGTAAAGCAAAGGACACTGTCATCAAAACAAAACGCCTGCCTACAGATTGGGAACGAATCTTCACTAACCCTTTATCTGACAGAGGACTAATATCGAGTATATACAAAGAACTAAAGAAGCTGAAAAGCAGCAAACCAAGTAATCCAAGTAAAAAATGGGGAACAGAGCTAAACAGAGAACTCTCGACAGAGGAATATAGAATGGCAGAGAAACACTTAAAGAAATGCTCATCCTCATTAGCCATCAGGGAAATGCAAATCAAAACGACCCTGAGATATCACCTTACACCCATCAGAATGGCCAAAATGAAAAACTCAAGGGACAACACATGCTGGAGAGGTTGTGGAGAAAGGGGAACCCTCCTCCACTGCTGGTGGGAATGTAAACTGGTACAACCATTCTGGAAATCTATCTGGCGCTTTCTAAGACAATTAGGAATAGTGCTTCCTCAAGACCCAGCTACACCACTGCTAGGTATATACCCAAATTTTGCTCAAGTACACAAAAGGGATATTTGCTCAACCATGTTTATAGCAGCTTTATTTGTAATAGCCAGAACCTGGAAACAACGCAGATGTCCATCAACAGAGGAATGGGTACAGAAATTGTGGTATTTTTCACAATGGAATACTACTCAACAATCAAAAAGGAGGAAATCATGAAATTTGCAGGCAAATGGTGGGATCTAGAAAAGATCATCCTGCATGAAATATCCCAGAAGGAGAAAGACAAACACGGTATATACTCACTTATATAGACCTATAAGATATGATAAACATAATGAAATCTATACACCTAAAAAAGATAATCAAGAGAGCAGACATGGGGTAAGATTATCAATCCTCATTTAGAAAGACAGATGGGATGTGCATTGAACATATGACAGGAGGCTACTGAGCTCATTTGAAAGACTCTAACTAGCAGTGTTTTCATGACCAAACCTTTGGCAGAGTACAGGGAATCATAAGAAAGAAGGAGAGTTAGTCTGATGAGGAAAGGATAGGAGCTCCACAAGGACCAAATATATCTGGGCACAGGGTCTTTTCTGAGATTGACATGCAACCAAGGACCATGTATGAATGTAACCTAGAACCTCTGCTCAGATGTACCCTGTGGTAGCTCAGTAACCAATTGGTTTCCCATAGTGAGGGGAACAAGGACTATTTCTAACAGGAACTCAATGACTGGCTCTTTGGCCTCCCCACCCCCCAAGGGAGGAGCAGTCCTGTTAGGCCACAGAGGAGAGCTTTGCAGCCAGTCCTGAAGATACCTGATAAAACAGAATCAGATGAATGGGGAGGAGGTCCCCCCTATCAGTGGACTTGGCAAGGGGAACGGTGGAGATTTGGGAGGGAGGGAGGGACTGGGAGGGAATGAGGGATCGGGACACGGCTGGGATACAGAGTTAATAAAATGTAACTGATAAGAAAAAAAATAAAATTCAAAAAAAAAGGAAAAAAAAAACAAAAAACAAACAAAAAATATTTAGAAATCCATTACGATAAGTCCTTTATAACTTCTGACTTAGAAAAATAAAGTTGAAGAAAAATAAAGACAGAGGAATAATACCCAATTTTAAATACTTCTGCAAAGAGACATAGTTTAAAAAGCCACTTTCTTTTTTACCTGCAAGTCTCTTTTATTATTGTTATTATGTTTAAATAAGTTAGCTGATTGCTTTACAGGTCATGGAGTGCAGATGTATTAGGATAATCTCTTCCAATGTTGTCAGTCCTGGGTCTTTCGGTGCCATTGCTCTAAGGGCTGAACTGGCATATCATGAGGCTTATAACACCAAACCTTAGAGGTGAGGTTCTATTGATTCAGCTTTTAGAAACCTTAAAATATGATTCTGGGCTCTAAAGTTTCAGTCTTTTTCCTGGGTTTTAACCACTGCAGCCCTAGCTCCTGCTCATTATAGTCATTTGTTGTTGTAAATAATGATACATAGAGTATTGGGCTATAAAGAGCTTATTGTTAGCTCTAAGATTATCATAGTGGTATTATTTAACCCATTATCATAAATAATAAGACACAGACACCTGTTAGATTTTGTAATTGCTTTGTTTACCTTGGACTGGTGAGATATTTCTCTTACAGTTTCAATAACCTCACCATCCATTTCTATCTCCCAACCCCACCTAATACCATCTGCCTTAATCATCCTCATCTGGTCATCCCTAATTCATGGTACTTGCTTGTATTCTTTATCTGGGCCTTTTTACACCATTATTTGAGTCCTTTCTGTCAGACTACATGTTTTGTCGTTCTCTACTCTAACCCATCCTGGCATTCTCCTTTCTCCTCTCTTCCCCTCAGTATGTTTCACATCATCCTCTCTGCCTTCCAAAGCCCTGAACCCTTAGCCATACTTACCCCATTCTGCCCTGCCCAGGTATAGGTTGTTTAATCAACCAATCAGATATGTTTTAGGCAGGTTTACAAAACAAAGATAGGTGTAACCAAATCATAAGGTGCAGGTCTGGTAACACCCATCAGACCAACTTCCAACACTCATCTCAGACAACACCAAGTGATAGGAGGCTGCATATGACAGTGTCTCAGCTTTTGAAAGGTCTTCATGCTAGGACCCCTGTTCTACCATGACAAGTGTGGTGACACTTGGACTTAGGTGTTCTGATGCCTGTAGTCTTTAGGGCTTGCAAGATCCTAGAAATATGAGCTATTTCTTTTCAGATTTTAACAGGTCTCTCTCATTTTTCTCCTTTTATTTACATTTATACTTGTGAAGAAAAGCTTTTCAATATGGATGAAAAATTACACACAGCAAGGCAAAAGAGAAAAAGACCCTATGTAAAGAAGATGCATGATTCCGGAAGCCTGTTGGTAGACTGGCAACTGGTTAGAAAACACCCAATTATGTTTCCATGGCCCTGCTGAGCAAGAGACTAGGTGAGTTCTCATAGATATAAGACATTTTGAGAGATGCTCCACCGTCCTCTAACACTTAATTGACTTTGAAGAGCAAGAAGAAACATAACATTCTCAATTTTAATACCCCTGACCACAAATTATGAGCATCCATATATGGATATTGGACCAAAAGAATCTACTCTACCTGTCTGGACAACTCAATGTAGGTTATAAGAAAGAAAGGTATAAGGCAGGTCTGGTGACACACACCTATAATCCCAACAATCAGGGAGGCAGAGGCAGGAGGCTCTCTGTGAGTTTGAGGCCAGCCTGGTCTACAAAGCAAGTCTAGGACAGCCAAGACTATGGAGAGAAACCCTGTTTTGAGGGTGGGAGGAAGGACATGTGTTGCCAGTTATCATGGAACTTTACCCTTCATTTTTAGTGTAACCTCTGTTCATTGCCATTTCTGGCCTTGTTACTCTATGGACTTCTTCACCAGCCTTCTCATTGTTATTATTTTTGTCACCACTTCAACAGCCAGGGCAGTAATTGCAACCTCCTCAACTATTACTGCTGTTGGTCCCATTTTACTTCTATCATTCTCCATTTAAAAATTAAATATATGTAAATAAATCTGTAAAAATGTAGTAACTGATGTCTATAATCTCAGCACTTAAATGAAGTGGCAATGGTTTTGCTACTAGCAGAGGGGGTTTTCTATGAATGACTGAGGAAATTAACCTGTATGCTTAGATTTTTCACCAAACCTTATTTAGGGTTATTATGCACCTTTACCTCCCTTCCAACCCCCACTCCCTCAACATTAGGAAGGAGATTAACAGAAAACAGAGCTGTGATTACCAGACTAGGTTGTCAGGATAGCAGTCCAGTCCAAAGGCCAACATGGAGTAGCAACACAAAGTCAGTGAAAGCCACAAGCCCTAGTTGGATTGCCCAGAGAAGCTCTCTGGAAAGTTTCTCTCTGTGAAGTCCATGTTCAAAGCATGAACATCAGAGCAGCAATGTCAATCCGAACAGTGATGTCTCATTCTGTCTTTATATATGTCCTCTCCTTAAAGTCCATTCACGAATATTCTCAGCTGACCAAAGTCACACCCTTCACAAGTGAGGAATCACAGCAAAACATTGTGTGCCCTCTCACAAACCAACCTGGACAAAATATCACAAGCCCAGCTTGCATCAAATCAGCACATGACAAAATTCAGTCCTCAAAGAAACCAGAAATCTCCACTTCATTAGCCTAACAGTCTGTTTATATATTCTAGAAAGAAGTGTGGCAAGGGATGTCTTGACCAATTATGGAAGATCTTCATGCAAATGAAGAATTATGTTTGTGCCAGTTATGACACAGTGCTTCATGTAAAGGAAGGACAACAACTGAGCCAGTGTATTCTCTTATAAAAAAAATTATCCCACTCATAAATCCTTTGTGCCAGTAAGAGAAGTGCTCACCCTT
Organism: Psammomys obesus; assembly: GCF_907164565.1. Classification (NCBI taxonomy): domain Eukaryota; kingdom Metazoa; phylum Chordata; class Mammalia; order Rodentia; family Muridae; genus Psammomys; species Psammomys obesus. Next base: position 48,123,748 of record NW_026593286.1, on the reverse strand, counting down.
TGGCCAGGACAGAATTGACGAAAGGAACATTTAGTCAACTGAGGCTTGTAATGTCAAAAGTGTTGAACACAAGCCATTTGAAACAGTCTTTTGTGTGACAATGTAACAAGCAGCTGTGGTTGACATGCAGGTTACTGAAATTGTCTGAAGACTATACAAAGCAGCTTGCACCAGCAGGAAAACAGTCTTATTGGATATTTGAAGAACAGACCTTTGTTCAGAACAGCCAGGGACCCAGAGAAGCTTTAACTGTTGCTAACTAAGGAGTCCAGTATCCCTACCTCACCCCTCCCCCATATATTGAAGAAAAATTCAGCATTGAAAGAAATGCTTACCATAAAAATCCACTATTAATATTAAGAACATTTAGCTGTATTCGGTAGTGTTCAGACAAATGTTAACTGATGGTCTAGTGCCCCAGAGAATGTTGGGTTCCTCAATGTTTTTCAAATATGTTTTAAGAACACAACTATAAACTGTTGCTTTCCCAAGCAGGTACTCAAAATGGCAATATTGACCAGGTAAACAAAAGTATATTTATTTGGTAAACAAAAGGCTAAATTCAGCATTCTCCAGGGATCTCATAGACTGGTTTCTGTTTACCAGAAAAAACTATTACCTCCCTTATTTATTATTTATCCCAATAGTCTACTACTTCATACAAGGACATTAGGTTCCTGATTAATTCTAACATCCTGCATTCTTAAAGACCCCCAACTTGCTGAGGATCATATGAAACCAAGTTTCTGCCTTGTGTTATATGAGGTGGACAGGCAGATTATTCCTCCCTAATAATCTTTTCTGTAGTTGCACTGTACCCTTGCTTACTTTTGGTACCAAAATACAGGAGAGACACTTGGTCCACCAATAAATTCAATTTCTCCTAGTCAATCTAAATTGCTGATTTAACCCTCCTGGGTACAAATCTTATGTTTATGTTGGCTTTTGCCATCGACCATATTTGACTCCCAAAACCAGGGTCCATCTGTTCAGCTGCTCTCCTCTAGCTGGCCTTGTCTACAAGTGGACGTATGCTCTTGGAGCCGCCTTTTCTGTATGTATCACTCATCAGAATGCTGGATTCACTTTCTCAACTAAAGTCATAACAGTACAGGAGACAGACTACTTATGCCTTTCTGGCAATCCCATTATGTTCATTGAGATGTCTCTGATTTTAGACATTGCTTTGACAAGTTTTACTTCTTGATAATGCCTTTGTATTGAGACTGCCCTATAACACTTACCTCTTACCATGTTGCCTTCCCTGTGTCTTCATTCCTATGCTATTGGAATCATCCTATTTACTGCTTCCAATATGTCGACGTAGGAGGATAAATTATTCCTAAGTATCTTCTCTATCTTGCTCTTGCTCTGCTCCTGGGAATACTTTATGGACACAGTTTCTGTAATGGCATCATTTTTCCTTACTTGAACTAAATAAAAGTGGCCTTGTCACACTCAAATCTGAACTCTTTTTTTTTTTTCTTATCTGTCTGCTTAAATTTCTTTTTTATCCTTGGACTTAAATACCATTAATCTGGGGCTGAAAGGATGGCTCAGCGGTTAAGAGCACTGGCCACTCTTCCAGAGGACCTGAGTTCAATTCCCAGACAACCACATCGTGGCTTTCAACCATCTGTAATGGAATCTGATTCCTTCTTCTGCTGTACTTGAAAACAGTGTTCATATACATAAAATAAATCTTTAAAAAATACCATTAATCCTGATGCCTTATTTTTATATTTTTTACTGCAATATAGCTAGGACCCAATGTAATCTTGACAATCAGTCAAAATGGCTAAAAATTGCAAATTATATTTTTAAGTTTCATGGAAATGACAGCTTATGCCACATTACAACAAATAACACAAAAATCATCCTATATTTAAGATTATTCCATCCTCTGATCAGTCCTACAGAGATTCAAATGCCTTTTGGATATACACCATTTTGGAAAATTGTTAATGCTCTCCTAAAAAGCTGGCTCTGGAGATGAAATTTGGGCTACCCACTTTGGACCCAAGCATGTTTATCTAGAAGTCCCTTCCAAAGCTTTTGTTGTAAGTCATGCTCTGTGATGAGAAAAAGAACAGGACTCCCTCCCCTCTAAGAAAAGACACTCTGTAGTTTAGAACATTCAAGAGACAAACTATTTCCAGTATAGTTTCCTGTTACTCATTTGAAGCTAGTAAGATTTTTTTTTTTAACTCAAGAAACTTAGGAATAAATTAAAAATGACTGAATGTACTTAGGTATTTAGCTTCTTGAATAGCCTTCGCCCCTTTTTACCTTGATTCTGTTTACTAAAGTGTTTATCCATTAAATGTTATGGATGTCTTTAATACTTGTGCTTAGCACACATGTCTCCAGAGAAAAGACGTCTTCTTAATATGGTAGAGGCTTTCTCAGAAAGGGTATAAGCTTTCTCTAATATGGATGAGAATGCAGAAGTACTCTATTCACATTTTATGAATGATGTTTTGCCCATATTTGAACTCCATAGACTCAAACAATCGGATAATGCCTCAATGTTTGTCTCCAAAATCACTTACTCTCAAGTTCCTAAAGGATACAATGGCACCTTCACTTTCCCTACTGCTTCCCATCCTTGTAAAAGCTAAAAAGTGATATTGGACTTATTAAGAGTCATTTATCAAACTTTCTTCTGAACTTCACCTTCCTTGCACTTAACTTCCTATCTCTAGTCCTAACTTGCATTTGGGACAAGCCCAATACCACCAACCCATATAAATATTTTAAATTTAAGAACATGCCTTATTTATTTTCCCCAAGTTATGCTATACACCTAGGGAAAGTTATACATTCTCTCCAAATCACATATAGGCACTGGTGGGCTGTGGCCATACCACTCAGTACTTGGGATTACTTTGGCAGCCTCAATAGATGCTGTGGGTATGGCCACAGGCTTATTGGGTCACAGTCTATATATGTTTCAGCAGATTTCCACCCAGCTTGTAGAGTAGACACAACTCAGAAATCAACCTCAGATCTACAACTATTCTAAAACCAGCTTACTTCCCTAGCCTCTGTGATTCTATAAAATCAAAGGGTCCTCACCCTGTTGATAACTAAAAGAGATATACTTGCCTCATCCTCGATGACATCTGGCCAAGAGAAAGACAGAATTATAAAATTACATGAACTGTCTTATAAACTGTGGCTTCCAAGAGTCTACTTAGAATTAATATGGAATTGTAGCAATGGTCCTCTCTAAAGCCCTGTAGGCCTTCTTCTAAATATTTATACAATTAAATTGAGAAAACATTTAAAAGTATATAAAAGTATTAAAGCATGAGAAGTAAATTGAAAGGGAGAAAAAGGGGGTAGATATGGTCAAAATGCATTGTATGAATATATAAAATCTCAAGTAATAAAAGTAAAACAAAGAAAACAACAAAAGCAGAAAATCCTACTAAATATAGGAAACAATTTTTCTTAGAAATAATTACTCAATTTTGATGTAAATAAAATAAGGTAAAAGAAAATGTTATACCTTCAAAACAGTGAAAAAGAAACAAAACAAATGGTGAGCATAAATTATGGAGAATTAGATGATAAGATTATGTACTGTAAACTTTATCCTATAAGGCAACTGAGAGAAAAGTTGAAAGCCCTAATAGAACCTTTGGGGTTAAAAGTATATATAAATAATACATATGTGTACTTATGTATATTTCTGTACTTATGTTCCTATATATAATATATAGTACATTATACATGTTACATATATATAAAAGTGAAAAAAAGATAAAGAAAGAAAAAAACCTCAACATGACATTATAAGATAAGGCACTTCTAAAGCTGGCATTAATTTCATTTTATATTGGTCATGTAGTGATGGCCATGAATCCTAAGAGTAATTTGTTTCTCCAATGAGAAAAAACAAATTTTTATTTGCAAATGGTTAACAATTAGAGATAGCTTCTGTTTTATCAATATAACAAACATCTTGGGGAAGGCAGAATGAACTGTACAATCAGATGAGATATAAACACTAAATAGGCTAGGTCCTATTTGTGTAGAAAAAGGTATTGGGAAACTCACTTACTTGAGTAGATTGCTAAATCAAACTTTTGATACTACATGCAGATTTTGTATTATACATTATAAAGCTGTTTTTCTAGATTCAATAAAATTTCAATTAGTTTTAAGAAAAGTCAATAGCAAGCATAAAAGTACCTGCAATTAAGAGTTTTGAAAGAAAACTCTCTAAGCTAAAATAGAGATTTAAGAAACAAGTGATAGCAGTACTAAAAAGCTTGTCACAATGGCAACTCAGCAGTGAGTATAGAATATATCACATAATATAAGCTGCTTAAGGTTTCTGGATTCAGAAAATCTAGTGCTAAAGAGGAAAATAGGGTTCTGATGTAATGTTCAGTCTGTATAGTCCACCTTAGAAATTCAACAATAGAAGTCAGAAAATATTGGGGAAATATCATACGGAAAACTGTACATATTTAAAGGAGCTCTCTTATGTGGTCACTGAGGACTCAAAAAAATACAAGAGCATTCCTGACAAGAATGAAGAAACGAGAGACACATATGTATGAAAATCCTTTAGCAGCTTTTAATAGGTGGCATTTGGGGTAAGGTTTATTACATTAGCTTGATCAAAAAAAATACAATACTAAAATAAGTGCCAAGCTTGCCCTCTCCAATACTGGGTTTAGAAGGAAAAAAAAATTCAGTATATGCTGTGCATCAATTCTGGAGGTTGCTGTTTAACAGACATATCCCCAAGTATGTAGCTGTAGCTAGCTTTCATTGTTTAAGTTGGTTAAACATACTTCCTGAGAGATTCCAAAATGTATTTAAAGAATTTGGCAGGAGTCTGTTTCAATTTTACTATAAACATGGAGTTCCATTTTGTGGAGATTTGTATTTGTGACTTGTTCCTGTAGTTGCAATGCACAGTAAAATCTATTACATTTTGTATGGCTTAAATATTGAGTGAACTGAAAAAAAATAGAATAACAGAAGTGATAGTAGAAATAATTGTACATATCCTATTATGGCCCAATTTTGGTATACTTAGAAAGTTATTGAATTTTCTTTATTGTTCTTTGTGTTCAATTTACATGTAATTATTATTCTTGATTTGTAATATGTTTTGATTGAAAAATGTCTAAAAGTTCATAAAAGTAAAATTTTGAGTGTGACTGTGACAGTATTTGCAAACAAAATTAGTTTATGGCATCTTTGCTCTAATGACTAGTGCCAGCCACTGCATCAAAATTTGAAAGCAACATGGTACTGACTGACATGAAAACATATATGTATACCAATAGTACAAAATCAAAAGCATGAGTACACATAACTGCAGCCTTCTAGTATTTGACAAAGTTGCCCCAAACATACACTGGAAAAATGACAACAAATATCTTCAACAAATAATGATGGAAAAATTTAGTATATACATGTAGAAGAATGAAATCACACTTGTGTCTATCATGTAACCAAATAAGCAAGCAAGCAAAAAAACAAACATTAACTCTGTATCAAAGACCAAAATGTCAAACTGTGAAACTTGAAACTCTGTCACTAAACTAAGCCAGAATAATTCTCATTATTCATTCTTATATCTACAGATAAGTATAGAACTCACCCTCATCAAAGACATGTCTCTTTTCAACAGACTGAAATCATCACAGAAAACTCAAACTGGCCAAAATGCAAAGAATGAGTAACCTCATGGTGTCCAGCTTCACCTCATGCTTTTACATCACAACAATGAATTTAAGGCCCAGCAATCATATCAGGGGGTGTGTGGACAAATTATAAGAAGAAGGAACAAGAAGTTTTCAATGAGATTGCATATCTTAGAAATGTCAGAGAAGCTGTTTTCATATTTCATCATCATGGCTTTTTAAAAATTGTATTTATTTATTTTTATTAATTACAGTTTATTCATGTTGTATCCCAGCTGTAGCCCACTCCCTCATCTCCTTTCATGTCCCTCCCCAAGTCCATAGATAGGGGAGGTCTTCCTCCTCTTCCCTCTGACCCTAGCCTATCAGGTCTCATAAGGATTAGCTGCATTGTCTTCATCTGTGGTCTGGTAAGGCTGCTTCCCCCATCATAATTGCTTTGTAAATAAGATTGGGACAACCACAACACCAGTACACATTCTAAAATTGGAGAATCCCATGGGGCTTCAATCCTACACAAAGAACTACAGATAACTAATGATTACTGAGAACATGAGAAAGTTTTCTCCAGGGAAGAACACAACAATTAAGACATCATCATTTGTTAGTTCTTCCCAAATTCACCCTAAGTGATAATTCAGACAAATATATGTTTTCGTGTAAAATTAGATTTCACATTTGTTTAATTCTATTGTTATGTACCTTATATTTTGTAATTTTTATCCTAAATTTCCTAGACAGTAATAAACCGATTTTGATAAAAAATTAGTCTCTAAACTCCAGGTAATAAAGTCAGTAAAAAAAAAAAAGAAAAGAAACAAAAAAGGAAATAATATTCAAGTCATATAGATATCTAAAGTCTCAGATTTATGTGACATCTTCTGTGTGGTAGAGGATATTGAAGAGAAAAAGAAATATTGAATTTTTAACAGTGTATATCCTTGGTGGTTTCACAAGGAGTGTTTTGAGAAGATATTTATTTCTCTCACTGATGTTTGTGAATTGGAACAAGTATATTTTAAACTTATACAAATGGTTAAAAATACTCAAAATTTATTATCTACTAGTTCTTTCTGTCCTGAGATTACTGCCCTATATAGAATCATTTTAACCTTTTACTGTTTTTGGTGGTTAGAAAACGTTAACATGATTCCAGTTCTAGGTCTGATACAAGATCAAAATTAAAAAAAAAAACATTTATTCAAAATTCTAAAGCATATAGATGATAACATATAAAATCTAACTTAAGACATATCCCTTACTTTTAGTTTTGCTACCATTATTGACATGATTTTGACAGCAAGATTTTACTGTATGCAGGCTGCTGCTTTAGCAACTACCACTGCCAAAGGGGAAAACAAAGCAAAATATTTCAAAAACTGTGGCAAACAGGGAAGCTATCAATCGCTAGTCAGTTCATCCTGTACATCTTGCTTTGCTTTGTTTTTCTTTCTCAGTCTACTTATGTAATGAAAGACAGTGCTTTGTGTTGTCACCCATCTGTAGGCAAAAGCATAGAGGGAAAGCCTGATACAAAGTTGATTTTTTTTTTTTTATCATTCCCTTTGGGAAATTAGCAAAAGCAGGATGCTTGTTTGCCTCACCATTGAAAGGTAGCATCTGTGCATGCTCATGAATCCAGTGCAAGGCTGTTTGTGTTCTGGCAAGTAACTAGCCTCAGTAAGACTGGGTAGCAGAAGTATTTTTGCAGATCAGCAGCAGAACAAATCCTTTTTCCCTCCTGGCTCCCCAGAGTTCCTTAAGTATGCTGGGGGAAGAAGCAACAGGAAAAAAAAAAAAGAAGAAGAAAGAAAGAAAAACATGCTCCAAATGTTTATTACTACATTTGGTGAACTTTCAGTCAGGTAAAAGTAAATCAAATATCTTATATTGTGCAAGTGTTAAATGGAAAAGTGTTTCAAGCATAAGTCTGAAAGTTTATGTTACTTCAAGTGGACTTTCTTTTCTTGATGCCCTGTTGATTTGAACTGAAGTAGAAATGAGCACACAAAGTAATGAAAGGTTTGTATTTTCCTCGTTTCTCTCAGGACTAGAGTTTGCTTACCTCAGTTTGTGATGTAGAGGCCATGACATGTGAACCCATGGTGAAAAGCTACAGAAGAAGGAGAATTCATCAGCAAGAAGGACATTCAGAACTTTGCTGCCTGCCTGACCTCTATTGCAAATATTACTTACAGAATCGGTAGCACTGAAAATGCTGACAAAAATTGTGAAGGGTAAGCAGAAGGGCAGAAGGTGCACCTGCCTGAGCATCTGGGGACCAAACCTTTAAGAATTTGGATAAATAATTTGCTGTAGATTGGCCATACTTGAAATGTGGCTGTTAATTTAGTTTGTTTTTTTTTTCTTTTTGACAAGTGTTCTAATCAATACTGAGAATTCCCTTGTAAGTTGTAAAAAAAAAAAATGTATAAAATTCTCGGAAGTGAATCCTAGAGATACTTTGGCATTTATAGTTGACAGTAAATTAAATGCACATTGAAATACATTTGAAATCTTACATGTATGTGTGTGTAGATAGGTAGATAGCTAGATCCATAGAATAGATAAATAGATGACAGATTGTAGATAGAGGCAAATAGATAAATGATAGATAGATATGATATATAGATGATACACAGACAGAGAGATGATAGGTAGAGATAGATGATAGAATGATAGATAAATAGTAGATAGGTAAATGATATTTGAAAAGTTAGTGTAAGTATCTCCAAGTTTTGTTCTGTTTCCATTCCTTCTTGCTTCATTCTTTCCTGCCTAGAGACTTAGACTACCAAACACTGTAATCATTATTTTACTTTTATTTCTAGGGAGTGTAAGACTCATGCCATTTTACACTTCATTTGCCTATGTACAGTGCAGAGCAATGTTAATTAATTGAATTTATGATATTTGTTTCTGATTACTATGTTGATTATGTGGAAGTTGAAGTATGACAAAAACTGTATGGTTTAGTCTTAAATGCCCAATGGTTACAAACTAGACTTACTGAACTAGGAATTCTTACCTGAGGAACAACCTGGATGCACATGTATGAGTGACTGAGTGATTTATATGGTAAGACCCACCGTTAATATAAGTGCCACCATTTCGTGGGATGGGCCTCGAACCCTACAATAGTGAAGAAAGCTACCCAAGACTAACAAGACAGCAAGCAAGCATGCATGTACTCTGTATTTGCTCCTGATTGTGGATGTGATGTGACTAGCTCTCTGAGTTATTGCCTTGACATCCTCTAAAAATAGCCTGACTCCTGTATCTGTAGATCAAATCAAACCCTTCATTTCTGTTTTTTTTTAATTTTATTTTTTTCTTATCAGTTACATTTTATTAACTCTGTATCCCAGCTGTATCCCGCTCCCTCATTCCCTCCCAATCCCACCATCCCTCTCTCATCTCCACCGTGCTCCTTTCCAAGTCCACTGATGGAGGGACCTCCTCCCCATTCATCCAATCCTGTTTTATCAGGTATCTTCAGGACTGGCTGCAAAGCCCTCCTCTGTGGCCTAACAGGACTACTCCTCCCTTGGAGGGTGGGGAGGTCAAAGAGCCAACCATTTAGTTCCTTTTAGAAATAGTCTTGTTCCCCTCACTATGGGAAACCAATTGGTTACTGAGCTACCACAGGCTACATCCGAGCAGATGATCAATCCTCGTTTAGAAAGACAGATGGGATGTGCATTGAACGTATGACAGGAGTCTACTGAGGGCATCTGAATGACTCTAACTAGCAGTGTTTTCAAAGCAGATACAAAAACTCATGACCAAACCTTCGGCAGAGTACAGGGAATCATATGAAAGAAGGGGAGTTAGTATGATGGGGAAAGGATAGGAGCTCCACAAGGACCAAATATATCTGGGCACAGGGTCTTTTCTGAGATTGACATTCAACCAAGGACCATGTATGGATAAACCTTTCATTTCTTAAGCAGCTTTGGTCATGTTTTTTTTTTATCCCAACATCAGAAATGAAACTAGAAGTATTCCTTATTCTCATTAGTCCAATGAATGAAAGGAAATGAAGCTTCAAATAAAATGTGTATTTATTGCATTGAATATTATAGTGCATATGTAAACAAGTACATTTTTGCTTATGCAATATAAAAATGGTTAGATATTTTTAGAAAAACTATTTTTTCATTGAATACTTAAATGCTACAGTTTATATGAAGCATTTGAAGTTTAGGACATAATTATGTAGTTATTTAAAAATATTAATTTTATTTAAAAAGTACTTAAAATAATATTTAAAAAATAAAATGGAAAGTATTTTAATCAAAGAATTAATTTTAACACACAAAGGAATACACATATAAAATGTGATATATATATATATATATATATATATATATATATATATATATACACACATATACATTCTGTAAGTATGTACAGGATTACATAGGTGATGTAATTTTATTAAAACAAACAACATCCTAGAAATCAGTGCAGAGATAAAGAAGAACCTGAAAATATTCTAATAACCTTCTCTCCCAAATCATATTCCTACTTTCCTCCCTTCCTGTCACTGAACACAGAAGTTACTTGGAATTTTAACATGACAGACTCAGACTCATTTTTTCTTGATGTGTGTGTGTGTGTGTGTGTGGTATAAGGAATGATAACTCTATTTTGATGTGCTTTACATAAAAAGAAACAATTTTCAGGAAGATAGAAACAGCTCCCATGCACTCTAGGACCCAGTCTTTCTTGGTTGTACTTTGATGTACCATTAGTTCTCTATTTGCCTCACTTTTTTGAATCATTTGTAAGTTCATGTTATATGCAGCCTACATACATGTACATTCTACTCTATGTTTCATAAGCACTGAGACAATTTTGATGTAATCATAACTATAAAAATCATAAAATATTCATATTAAATTTTAGTGGGATTTCTTTTTAAATGTATTAGAAAGTGATTACTTGTCCATTTATGAAACATACATTGGCACTGACTTCAACAAGGACAATTTTCTGAGGGTGTCTTTGACACATCACAGGAGAGATGATCTAACTCATGGTTAGAGGGGTAAATTAATCATTTAACATGAGAAATATTTATCAAATGTGATTCATGGGTGAGGGCATTAATGCCAACAATTTTAGAACTGATGGCAAATTCAGCATTTGATACTTCTTTAATTTTTCTTAATAGATTTATTCTAAGGTTTGCTAAAATTTTTACTTAAGGTAATCTTCCTTATCTATTAAGCAGTTAATTGGTTCATTAATATAGTTACTGTTACTATTGATATACCTTCTAAAATATAAAGTACAACTTCACATTCTATTTTGAGCCTTTTTCAGTCATTAATCTTAAGTTTACAAGTTGATATGAGGTCTGTAATTGAATAGTGCCTAGAATACTTTGAAAAAGTATGTAAAAAGATGTAAAAAGAGTACCCTAGCTTTCAAAAAACAGACATGATTTTAAACATAAACAAGAATATTGTAAAAAGAATGAATGTTATATGGAATAGTGAACACAAGAGCAGTAGGATTTTGATGAGAGCAAAATAAATTCTATTCTGATGATTAGAGATGCTTTTGAAAGAACTGTCATTGAGATGTGTTGTAGAAAAAATGCTGCATCATATCCATAGGTGATAATAGATAGCAGAAGAACACATTAAGAGGGGATTTGGTTAATTCTACTGTGATGGTCTGAATAAAAATGCTCTCCAAAGGTCCATAGGGAGCGGCACTATTAAGAAATGTGGTCTTCTGGAGGTAATTGTGGCCTCATAGCAAGTGTGTCACTTGAGGGTGAGCTTTAAAGTTTCAGAAGCTTAAGTCAGGTCTAGACGCCTACTGTCTGATCCTGTTGTTTGTGAATCCAGTTGTAGAACTCTCAGCTACCTCTCCAGCACCATGTCTTCCTGCATGCCACTATACTTTCTGCTGTGATAATAATGAACTAAGCCTCTGAACTGTAAGCCAGCACCACTTATGTTTTCCTTTATAAATTATGCCATTTTTATGATGTCTCTTCACAGCAATAAAACCCTAAGTCAGAAGCTGGTACCAAGGAATGATATTGCTGGGATAACTCAGCATGCTGTTGTTTGGAGGAGTATGGACTTTGGAATTTTGAATAAGAAAAGCAGTTGAAGGCAAATGGGGCTTTATGGGCCAAAATAGTAAAAGCATGGATGACAGTAGTATGAAGGTGACTGCTCAAGAGGTTTTAAAAGAGAAAATATAAATATGTGGTCTAGAGATCACATTTGTGATATTTTGATGAAGAATATTGATGCCTTGTTTAAAAAAACATGCCCAAGGATAAACCGAAGAGATATGAATTAAGAGCTTTAGTAAAGGATATTTCCAAACAACCTAGCATTGACTCTGTTGGATGGCTATTAGTGACCAGTCTCATGAGGATCTTTAATGAGAAGGAGCAAGCTTAGCAAGGAAAAATATAAAATGTACATTTGGAGAAGAAAGAGAGCACCAGGAAATTTAAACAGATTAGAGAAAAGTCTGCTGTTACATGGAATAAATGGAATGGTGAGCGCAGAGCAAGACACCATCCAGTTAAGCTTCCAACTTGGGATTTTTTTCTTTTAAGTGAAAAGGAATTGAAGAAAAATTTAGGTGCAGGCATGATAAAACATACATTTAATCCCAACACTCAGAAGGTAGAGGCTGGGGATCTCTGAGTTTGAAGCCAGCCATGATACAAAGAGCAAGTTTCAGGACAGGGAAACATAGACAGTAAGGGAATCATCAAAATCAGAAATCTGATGAAAATATATTTGAACAAGGGAGCCATGCTTCAGCCCAAGCAAGCAGCAGAACTTCGCATGGTTCTGACTGTTAAAAATTAAGAAGAAGGGGGAGGCGGGGCAAGATGGCGGCGCTGGGAGGACTCTCATTCTGAGGAGCAGCACAGCAGGATTGGCACAGTGACCAGCAATCAGAACTCGGCCATAAAACACAAGGGATTGTGTTTCACAGGTGAGAGGATACCCCACGGTGGGGGATTCAATCAGCTTTAACTCACCCAGCTAAACCGCGAAAGAGATCCCAGTTCCGCCAGGAGCTTGGTCGCCAGCCCAGAGCTACACACCAGCACGATCTGGTCACGGTCCCAGACTGAACTGTGGGCCCACATCACAGACTGGATTTCCCAGTCGAGAGAGCAGGAGCAGGATGCCTCCTGGGCATCACGGAGCAGGAAACAATTGGGATTGACCTCAGGTTACCCAGACATCCCCTGGAAAAGACTTGGGTTCCACGGGTGCCCCAAGAGCCAGCCCGGACCCAGAGCCGGGACACAGGCACCTGCACGGAGCCCTGACTGCGTGCCTGATTCGCCGCCTCAGATAGAACTGTGGGCACCAGGGCACCAGGGCACCAGACTGCGTGTCTCTGGCAGGAGGAAACCCCCAGCAGAGGGGGTCAGCAGCTCAAACTCTTAGGACACCCAGCACCAAAACACTTCCTGGACTCACGCAGACTCTAGTGCAGGCAGGAGCACTGTGCTTTTCCGCCATTATTGAGTTCCCCTAGGGCACTGGGACACACAGCTGCATACTCAGACCTACAAAAGCCAGAGAGCCATTACAGCAGCCCTCAAATACTGTGCCAAGGATCAACCAGTTATCCCTAGCTAGACTGTCAAAACTGTGGGAATCCCTGGTCCTCCAAGAGGGCTGCACCCACAGCGTCTGGACCAGAGCAGTGCCTGCAGCCGCCATCCCAGACAGAGACACACAGCTTCTGGTCCAGAGTGAGGCAACCAGCCTCCAGACCAGAGCAGTGCCCCCAGGCGCCAACTCAACCTAGGTGCACATTCTCCAGGTCCAGAGCAGAGCAATCAGCCTCTAGCCCAGAGACTTGCTGAGTGCACCTCCCACTTTCCCAGACAGAACTGTGCGCCCCAGGATAACAGACTGAGTTTCCCTGTTGGGAGAAAACCCCACAGCTAGGGAATCAGCAGGTTCTTCAAGAGGACTGTACCTGGAAATTTAATGAGCAGCAGCAAACTAAATTTATAACAAGAAACACAGCAGTGGGGCAGCTGTCTTGAGAACTTCTATGGGTAAGAGGAGATCCCCCCTGCCTAACATAGACCACAGCTACTACTCAGGGCTATAAACCTGAGGTGAGCAGTGGCAATTCCTGAGAAACACTGGCCATACACTGACCATAACCAAATAGCAGAGAAGGACTCCTTCACGAAATATCATCTTCCGGCCAAGGGGATACTCCCTACCTCAGGACTCCAGGAAGCACAGAAACTAACAGCCAACACCTAAATCAGCCCAATGGGTAGAGGTCAACGTAAAAGCTCAACCAACAAAAGACAGAGCAATATGGCATCTCCAGAACACAGCCGTCCAGGGGCGAACAGCCCTGAACAATGCAGCATAATAGAAATTCAAGAAGATGACTTTACGTCTATGTTGAGAAAGAAGATAATAGAGGAAACAAATAAAATACGTAAAGAATTAGAGGAAGATAAAACCAAACAGATCATGGCTATCCGTAAAGAAATGGAGGAAGATAAAGACAAGCAGATTATGGCCATCCGTGAAGAAATACGGGAAGATGCAGCCAAACAGCTTATGGCCTTCAGAGAAGAAATGATTAAATCACTGAAAGAAATAAAAAAGACAGAGTTGAAGGAACTAAAAGAAAAAGAGGAAAATACAAGCAGACAGGTGAAGGAAGTAAAAAAAACAACTAAAGAGCTGATGATAGAACTAGAAAAATTAAAGAAAACACAAATGGTGGAAATAATGGAGAGGAAGAATTTAGGAAAGAAAACAGGAACTACAGAGGTAAGCATAACGAACAGAATACAAGAAATGGAAGAAAGAATCTCACATGTAGAAGATACAATGGAAGAAATCGATGTATCTGTCAAAGAAAATGTTAAATCCAAAAAATTCCTGACACAGACCGTCCAAGAAATCCAAGAATAATAGGAATAGAGGAAAAAGAAGACTCCCTTCTCCAAGGCCCAGAAAATCTTCAATGATTTTCAACAAAATCATTGAAGAAAATTTCCCCAAGTTAAAGGAAAAGCCAATAAGGATACATGAGGCCTACAAAACACCCAAAAAAATTTGACCAGAAAGGAAAATCATCCCGCCACATAATAATCAAAACAGAAAGTATACAGAACAAAGAAAAAATACTGAAAGCTGCAAGGGAAAAAGGCCAATAACATATAACGGCAAACCCATTAGAATCACACCTGACGTTTCAACAGAGACTATGAAAGCCAGAAGGGCCTGGACAGATATCATGCAGACCCTAAGAGAAAACAGATGTCAACCCAGGCTACTATACCCTGCAAAACTCTCAGTCCTCATAGACGGAGAAAACCAGATATTCAATGACAAAAACAAATTTCAACAATACCTACGCACAAATCCAGCATTACAAAAGACACTGGAAGGGAAAATAAAACCCAAAAAAATGAACTCCTGACAAGAAAACACAAGAAATAATTAACCTTACTACAGCAAAACAAACAGCAACCAAGCACACAACCTTATGAACACAGCCAACATCAAAATCAAAGGATCTAACAGCCACTGGTCATTAATCTCTCTCAACATCAATGGACTCAACTCTCCAGTAAAAAGACACAGATTAACAGAGTGGATACGTAAACAAAACCCAGCAATCTGTTGCATACAAGAAACACACCTAAGACACAAAGATAGACATTACCTGAGTGTAAAAGGTTGGAAGATGACTGTCCAAGCAAATGGACCCAAGAAACAAGCAGGAGTAGCCATTCTAATATCTGATAAAATAGACTTTCAACCAAAA
>NW_026593286.1:48063470-48088260 GCF_907164565.1 Psammomys obesus | reverse complement strand
TTTTGGTTGAAAGTCTATTTTATCAGATATTAGAATGGCTACTCCTGATTGTTTCTTGGGTCCATTTGCTTGGACAGTCGTCTTCCAACCTTTTACACTCAGGTAATGTCTATCTTTGTGCCTTAGGTGTGTTCTTGTATGCAACAGATTGCTGGGTTTTGTTTACATATCCACTCTGTTAATCTGTGTATTTTACTGGAGAGTTGAGTCCATTGATGTTGAGAGAGATTAATGACCAGTGGCTGTTAGATCCGTTGATTTTGATGTTGGCTGTGGTCATAAGGTTGTGTGCTTGGTTGCTTTTTGTTTTGCTGTAGTAAGGTTAATTATTTCCTGTGTTTTCTTGTCAGGAGTTCATTTTTTTGGGTTGTATTTTCCCTTCCAGTGTCTTTTTTAGTGCTGGATTTGTGTATAGGTATTGTTGAAATTTGTTTTTGTCATTGAGTATCTTGTTTTCTCTGTCTATGATGACTGAGAGTTTTGCAGGGTATAGTACCCTGGGCTGACATCTGTGTTCTCTTAGGGTCTGCATGATATCTGTACAGGCCATTCTGGCTTTCATATTTTCTGTTAAAATGTTAGGTGTGATTCTAATGGGTTTGCCATTTTGTGTTACTTGGCCTTTTTCCCTTGCAGCTTTTAGTAGTTTTTTTTTTTGTTGTTGTTGTTGTTGTTCTGTATACTTACTGTTTTGATTATTATGTGGCAGGAGGATTTTCTTTTCTGGTCAAATTTGTTGGGTGTTCTGTAGGCCTCATGTATCTTTATTGGCTTCTCCTTTAACTTGGGGAAATTTTCTTCAATGATTTTGTTGAAAATATTTTCGGGGCCTTGGAGAAGGGAGTCTTCTTTTTCCTCTATTCCTATTATTCTTAGGTTTTGTCTTTTCATATTGTCTTGGATTTCTTGGACGGTCTGTGTCAGTAATTTTTTGGATTTAACATTTTCTTTGACAGATACATCAATTTCTTCCACTGTATCTTCTACACCTGAGATTCTTTCTTCCCTTGATGTAGTGTGTTGGTTATGCTTACCTCTGTAGTTCCTGTTTTCTTCCCTAAATTCTTCCTCTCCATTATTTCCTCCATTTGTGTGTTCTTTAATTTTTCTAGTTCTATCTTCAGGTCTTGAGTTGTTTTGTTTATTTCCTTCACCTGTCTGATTGTATTTTTCTCTTTTTCTTTTAGTTCCTTCAACTATGTCTCTTTTATTTCTTTCAGTGATTTAATCATTTCTTCTCTGAAGGCCACAAGCTATTTGGCTGCATCTTCCCGTATTTCTTCACGGATGCCCATAATCTGCTTGTCTTTAACTTCCTCCATTTCTTTATGGATAGCCACGATATGTTTGGTTTTATCTTCCTCTAATTCTTTACGTATTTTATTTGTTTCCTCTATTATCCTCTTCATCAGCATAGATGTAAGGTCATCTTCTTGATTTTATATTATGCTGTGTTGTCCAGGGATGTTCGTCCCTGGATGGCTGTGTTCTGGAGATGCCATATTGCTCTGTCTTTTGTTGGTTGAGCTTTTACGCTGACCTCTACCCATTGGGCTGATTTAGGTGTTGGCTGTTAGTTTCTGTGCTTCCTGGAGTCCTGAGGTAGGCAGAATCCCCTTGGCTGGAAGATGATTTTTCCTGAAGGAGTCCTTCTCTGCTTTTTGGTTATGGTCACTGTATGGCCAGGGTTTCTCAGGAGTTGCCACTGCTCACCTCAGGTTTATAGCCCTGAGTAGTAGCTGTGGTGTTTGTTAGGCAGGGTGGGATCTCCTCTTACCCAAAGAAGTTCTCAAGACAGCTGCCCCACTGTTGTGTTTCTTGTTATAAATTTAGTTTGCTGCTGCTCACTAAATTTCCAGGTACAGCCCTCTTGAAGAACCTGCTGATTCCCTAGCTGTGGGGTTTTCTCTCAACAGGGAAACTCAGTCTGTTATTCTGGGGGACACAGTTCTGTATGGGAAAGTGGGAGGTGCACTCAGTAAGTCTCTGGGCCCGAGGCTGAGTTCTCCACTCTGGGCCTGGAGGATGTGCACCTAGGTTGAGTTGGCACCTGGGGGCGCTGCTCTGGTCTGAAGGCTGGTTGCCTCACTCTGGACCAGAAGCTGTGTGTCCCTGTCAGGGATGGCAGCTGCAGGCACTGCTCTGGTCCAGACGCTGTGGGTGCAGCCCTCTTGAAGGACCAGGAATTCCTACAGTTTTGACAGTCTAGCTAGGGATAACTGGTTGATCCTTGGCACAGTATCTGAGGGCTGCTGTAATGGCTCTCTGGTTTTTGTAGGTCTGAGAATGCAGCTGTGTGTCCCAGTGCCCTAGGGGAACTCAATAATAGTGGCTGAGCACAGAGCTCCTGCCTGCATTAGAGCCTAGAGTCTGAGTGAATGCAGGGAGTGTTTTGGTGCTGGGTGTCCTAAGCGTTAGAGCTGATGATCCCCTCCGCTGGGGGTTTCCTCATGCCAGAGATACCCAGTCTTTGCTTTGGGGACCTCTGTTCTGTCTGGGGTGGCTAGTAGAACTCACAGGCACAGATGCCCACTTGTGGCTCCGCCTTTCTGGCTGTTCAGAGCCTTGGCGGGTGCCTAAACTGAGTAATTTTCCCTAGTTGTTTTCGGGGTGGGGGTGTCGGCTGAGTGCTCTGAGGTCAGACCAGCCGTTTCCCTCCCTGTGGGTTTGCACCTGCCAGTGAAATGCTGTCTCTGGTGCCTGGTGCCCTGGTGCCCACAGTTCATCTGAGGCGGCAAATCAGGTGCGCAGGCAGGGCTCTGTGCAGGTGCCTGGTTCCCGGCTCTGGCTCCAGGTTGGCTCTTTGGGCACCCGCGGAACCTTAGTCTTTTCCAGGGGATGTCTGGTTGGTCCCAATTGTTTCCTGCTCCATGGGGTTATCTCTCGACTGGGAAATCCAGTCTATGGTGTTGTGGGCCAACAGTTCTGTCTGGGACAGTGACCAGATCACGTTGGCGTGTAGCTCTGGGCTGGCGACCAAGCGCCTGGTGGAACCAGGATCTCTTCCGCAGTTTAGCCAGGTGAGTTAAAGCTGATTGAATCCCCCACCGTGGGGTATCCTCTCACCTGTGAAACACAATCACTTGTGTTTTATGGCCTCGAGTTCTGATTGCTGGTCACTGTGCCAATCCTGTTGTGCTGCTGGTCAGAATGAGAGTCCTCCAGGCGCCGCCATCTTGCCCCGCCCTTGAATTTGTTCCTATAAATCTTATGTAATAGTTTTAAGGTGTATTTGTACAAGACTAATGGCAAGTAAAGTCTTTGTAGGTACAGTGCAGGATAAATTTTCTTCTTTTGCGTATTTTGCATTTATTGGTTAATACAGAAAGACAACAAGCTGTACTATTAATAACAAACCCAAAGTCCTCTGATAATGACATCATTACATCTGAACAAACTACTTTTATGATGCTACAAAAAGTGTCTCTTGTCCCATGCTACAACAACATTTCTTGCCATTAAAAATATAGTGATGATATTTACTGAAACACCAAAAACAAATTAATGGTATATGAACATGAAAATAATCACCCAAGTATAAAATAACAAATTAAATAATGCTTGCATTGTGGGTAAGCACCTTTCATGCTGTGCTAACAACCACTTGGATACATGGGAAGCGCTATCATTCTTAAAGTTTTCAAGGGAAAGCAATTACAAACCTTCCCCTAGGGTTTTACTCAATGATATTAACATTCAAAAAACTGTCCTTATATCTAAATAAAATATTAGCAGTAGTTGGAGAAAATTGTTTCCAGTTCTATATTCTGCTCACCCTATAAATATCTAATTTAAAGTTTTCTTGTAATAATAAAAAAATATACACCGTGAAATCTACTAAAAGAAGTTTGTGGGACAAGTTTTAGTGTGAGTCAGATATTGTGGTACATCATTTACTTTGAGGTTATTTGTATATCAACAGTACCCATTACCTGTGGGAGAATTGATCTTTCTTACCTTTCTTTCCTTCTTTCTTTCTTTCTTTCTTTCTTTCTTTCTTTCTTTCTTTCTTTCTTTCTTCCTTCCTTCCTTCCTTCCTTCCTTCCTTCCTTTCTTTCTTTCCTTAATTTTCAGTCTCATTCTTATTTACTTCTTAAAGTAATCATTAAATAATGACTATATACTATCCAGAATTAGAATCATATACTTTATCCTATTAAAGAAAAATTCATCTATATTATCTCTTTAAGCCTTTGTGAATCAAACAATCATATCTTATTGAACCCAAATTAGTCTCTATGTGTGGTGATATGATTCCATATTACAGTATTAGGTTTTTGAAGTCATTGTGAAATTACATGCCAGTCTGAAATATAAAAATTGTTATTACCAGACTTTTTCTGAATCTTAATTGGTTTTCTTGGAAATGGTGGAATTGCAGAATTGCAACATTTTAAAAAGATAAAAAAAAAATATATTGCTTCCTTTAGCTAAGTTGCATTTTAACTGGACCATATGTACAGTCCAAGTATATTTAAATTTCGATGTTTTAAGATTGAAGGCATTTGATTGCATATGTTTCCAAAAATGTCTGCCTCCTTTGATATTATCTGTAGCTGTGATTTTTCTGTTTCCTGTATAAAAATAACAGAAAATTATTATACCAGACTCTTCAAATTATCAGATAATATTTACAAATTGTCATATATATATATGTGTGTGTGTGTGTGTGTATGTTTGTTTATCTGCAGTATATGTATAAAATGCATGTATATGCAGCATTGTCTTCTGCTGTGGTTATATTCCCTTAGCTATCAAAAGTAGGCAAATAAGAAATTAGTTTTTTGTATACAATGTATTATGTGTATATCCTGCTTGAGTGTATATCTTTTGAATATGACTCAGTCATTTCCATGTAAGAAACAGACCTAATTACAGATGCTTGTTTTTAGAATTCTATCATTTCGTAGGCTAAATAACACAGTTATATACATAGCTGTCAGTGGAAGGCTAAGAGTCCTTAATAATGGTTTGTAAGAGAGATTAGAATCCAAGCAAATGCTACAGTATTTAAACAGCCCCCACCACAGATGGGAGCTACATAGCTAACAGAGGCCTATGGTGGTAAGCCTGCATCACCCAAGACCTTTCAAAATTAGAGAATATGTGTTATTTGATTCTTATTCTTTTGTAAGTATGGTTTACTTCTATTTAAATAAACATCCCTCTTTAAATAACATTTTTTGCTCTGTCAATGATAGTAGGTATTAAGAAAATTGTGTATCTTATGAAAATTACATAAAAATTTGAAATCAAAGTACCACAGATGCTAAAACAAAGAACTTTTTTACTCATTCTTGTCTCTTACTTCCACATTGATCATTTTTGTCCTTTAAAACTATAGGAGGAATTCTGAATAGCAATGTGGCAGAATCCTATGCAATTACTCCAGTACCATATTCGCATTGTGATAAATACCTACTTTTTGCTTTTAAGTAGGTTTAGACAATTTGGCTTGTTCTGTAGCCTTGGGTTGTGCAGAAAGTTAGCACAGTATTTTAATACCCATGCCTCCTCTATCCCTGGTAGCTATTATTAATCCCTAATGCCTAGAATTGCATAAAATTTGCCTACAAAGGAAGCCCACAGGTCGTTTTTATTTGGAACACTTTTCTTATATGCACCACAACATATTCTGTTATGTATTACATTGCCTGAAGGCAAAACTGTTTTATATGCAGATTTAAGGTAATGAGCACTCAAGTTAAAAAAAAATGGCTCTGGTATCCTGTAGCTTCTCAATAATAATATACTCTTACATTCCAACAGAGAAGAATGGATTATGGGTTTTTCAATTTGCATCAGGCATATTAATTGCAGAGTAGGGCTTTCACATAAAATATCAATGTACTGGAACAAACTGTTAATGTACCAGAATATGATCACTTACATCCGTTTCTGGAGCTTTAAAAGGAATCATCCTTTTTTCCCCCTTCTATACCTCTGGAGATATTAGTGTGCTTTAGTCAGTTAATGAGAACTATGTAACTACTGTTTCTCAAAAAAAAAATCCTAATTAGATTAAGTGCAATAGGGCTTTGTGACTCATTTCTTCTGAGGAACAATAAGCTATTAGAAAAAGAAAAAAAATAGAGGGTTTGGAAGAAACTTATTTGAGAGTTGCTTTTAAAAAATTGACATGGAAGATGAACTTCATGCTATAGTTGGAGGCAGAGAACACTTTACTTTATTTGCATTATTGCATTATATTTCCCAACTGTGAAGAGAATGCCTAAACAGTAAAACTGTAATTGGAAATTTTATAAGTAATTTTTAGCTGACCTTTTCCACGTAGATTTAGTTGTAGAAAAGTGTGTATTATATATTTTTTGTTACATGGAATTATTTAAATTACATATTTTTTGAAGATAAAACTATGATTTTCCATTTTACAAAAGAAAGACTGTAATATATAAATAAACAAATATTTTTATTATTATATATCTTATCTTTGGGGGCTAATATAAACTATAATATTTTGGTTGCAGTAAAATATAGATCTCATTTGTAAAGTATATTATCTTTATTCTATAATGATGACCTTTCCTATACTGCAACAAAGAAGCATTGGAAAGAATAGCATATTTAAACAGATTAATCTTTTTTACTGGACCCCATACCTAATGAACAAATTATTTTTAATTGCTAAAAATTCATTGAATATGTCCCATCTATTCATTTAAAATTATAATTGTTTCAGTGTTTCAAAGCAGACACTAAGACTCATCACCAAACCCTCGGCAGAGTGCAGGGAATCATATGAAAGAAGGGAAGTTAGTATGATATGGAAAGGATAGGAGCTCTACAAGGACCAAATATATCTGGGCACAGGGTCTTTTCTGAGACTGACACTCAACCAAGGACCATCTATGGATATAACCTAGAACTTCTGCTCGGATGTGGCCTGTGGTAGCTCAGTAACCAAGTAGTTTTCCAAAGTAAGGGGAACACGGACTATTTCTAATAGGATCTCAAGGGCAGGCTGTTTGACCCCCACCCCAGGGGAGGAGCAGTCTGTTAGGCCACAGAGGAGGACTTTGCAGCCAGCCCTGAAGATACCTGATAAAACAGGGTCAGATGAAAGGGGAGGAGGTCCTCCCCTATCAGGGGACTTGGAAAGGGGCAGGGAGGAGACCAGGGAGGGAGTGTGGGGTTGGGGAGGGAATGAGGGAGCGGGATACAGCTGGGACACGGAGTTAACAAAATGTAACTAAAAAGAAAAATAAAATAAACTTGCATTTCAAAAAAAAAATAAATTAAAAAAAATTATAATTGTTTGACATTTGTATTCTAATTAGTAATCTTTTTTGTTGTTTAATCATATATATATATATATATATATATATATATATATATTAGCCATAAGTAATAATAGTATGAGGATCTACTATTCAAAACTAATCTGAGAAAGAGAGAATTTGAACTTGAATATCACAGCTATAAGCAATGAATTATTTCACCAGGGACAGAAGAAATATTACCCACAAAAAGCAACAGGAGACTTGATTCATTTTGTGTCTGGAGTGATCCATGCAGTGGCACCTCCTGAAATGAGTTTCTTTTTCAGTCTTCAGGTGAAAAGGGAGTGAGAATACCTTGCTTCCAACTTAAGTGAAAATCTTATTTTTAACTTTTTATTTTGAAAAAAAAAATGTATGTGTGTGTGAGCACTTGCAAATGTGCATGCATACGTAAAAACATGCTTCATTTTGCAATAGATGCTTTGAATACAAAATGTACCATGGCTCAAAAATAAAATTTTGAGTTTTCTCAGCACTTGAACATAGCCTCATCTATGGTAAAAATAATTTGATAATTGTTCTTGTTCAGTTTGGTGAGGGGAATGTTAATGTTGCTTTGCTGTATCATGCTGGCAGACAAAGAGGCAGAGGCAGACTGTGGAGAGAGCATGGGCAATGACTGGAACGACAGCTCTTTCTGCATATGTTAGGTACTAACATTTTAAGCAAGGCTGCAAGTGTGCTAGCCCACTTTGATTTGCCTTTAGTAGATGTATTTTGAATTTCCAAATTTTAATTTTCAGTAAAAAGTCCAAACAAAATGTGGCAATTGTTTTACTTCTACATGGTTCTTTCAGACTAATGTCTTTTGTCTCCTGATAGTTCCTTTCTTGTTTAAATGCTATGTAGCACAGGATAGATAGAAAGTAGGTTCAAGTATCTCATTCTGTAAATCTGTTACCAAACACCAACAAGTAAAAAGACTTTACCTTTTGTGGTAAGTACTGTAAGAAAAAAATTAATGTTTGAAGAAATGCCATAACTTAATTGTACCAGTGATGTGAAATTTTATGAACTTTTCAAATTTAGTAAAAATTCTTGTGGATTATAAAGGACAATTTTAGATGTCGTAATTTTATTCACTTGCTTCTTCTCCCAATGCAAGTACCTTCTGTTTGCTTATGTAAAAGTGGGATAAAAATTAATCTCAGTGCAAACTGATTTTAACTACATTTAGGAAACTGCAATGTCCTTTACTTGCATGTCCCATTTGTAGCTTTATTAAACCTGTTGATTTTTGGTTGCAGTCTTATTATTTATATTTTTTGCTTTTACGTTTTTAGGTAAGAGAAATTTAATCTTTTCAGCTTTGTTGGTAAATTACATTGATGAATGCATTCTGACAGGAAGCTTTCCTGAAATGAAAAGGACTCCTGTGTAAGGATGGGAATATCTATTCTAAGAGCCTTTTATGGTTCCGTTGCCAAGGAAACCATGGCTTTGTCTGTACGTGTTTGGAATGGCTGCCTCCTTAGAATTAGGCTTCCAGATAGTCACTGTGTGATGTTGATGAAAAGAATGAATCTATTTTAGGGTATTAACTTCAAATTAAAAACATAGCATATTTAAAATACAGAATATTTAAAAGAGTAAACATAGAATTATGAGGAAACTGAAGTCAATGTTGATTTGGCCTAATCAGCTGGGAATGGTGTGAAGAATATGTTCATCTTTTTACATTCCTTTTTGCCTATTTACATGTTTATGGAGAAGTAATACGAGTAAAGTAGTATGTGTGAGTCCTACCAATAAGCTTGGAAATGAGGAGTATTTGTACATAGGTTCAAGGTGTCTGTCACAGGTAGCCCTGCTGTTTTCTTACAATGCCTGTAAATCACAATCACAATGAAATACCGCAGCTGTGAGACTATCAAAGCAGCCCAAATGTATTGACTCTGAGATATAAAACACAGGAGCGTTGGGGAAATTTTTGCTTTTACAGAAAACGAAGGAATTTTATACTCTGAAATTATATTAGCCAATATTAGCAACAAAGAGGATATGCTTTAGTTGTTGTCCTAAGTTTAATTTGTGTGAATGTGTATAGGAATGCATGTGGGTGCATGGATATATGTAGCTGCATGTTGAACTAGTGTTTGTAGAGTCCATAGTCAACCTCAGGTATCATTGCATAGGTGTTGCTTAACTTGTATTTTCATCAGCAGATTCTCTCTTTGGCCTGGAATTCCATGCAGGTTTATAATACTATCATTATTTAAAATTATCATTATTTAATGATTTATATTTAAAGTGATTGGCTACTTTTTCCTAAAGAACTATCTTTAGAAAAAATTTAAAATATTATTCGAATAAGTCAGTTTCAATCAACTTGGTACCATCAATTTTACTGTAAGCATTACAGTCAGATAGAGAAATATCACAATATCCCAGACTGTATAAGCTGGTGTTACTTAAAGATGTTTTCAGTTGATGGTGCTTCATACATATTTTTCTTAAAATCCTATTAGATGGTAAAAAAGATGCATTAAGTAATATTACAAAGGTAAACCATAAAGGCCTGTTTCACATACTTTGTGAAATGAACAGAAACTCAGTACAAAATTTGCCATGACTTCTAGGATGCATTAAAGTCACTGTGTGGAAGTAGCAATGTTCACAGAGATTATAACCCCGTATGTGGTTCTCAATATCCCACATTCATACCTAGCATCTAGGCAGCCTCAGGAAAAATTAAATTCTGAGTTTTCTAAGTTCACAATTTCTATTTTACTGGAATTGGTTTGAGTTTACAGCTTTTGAAGACTATTACAGAACAATTTACTCATTCTTTTCAATTGTCCTGAACATTAGATATATTTCACATAATATTAAAATAGTAATGTCCAAATAACATTCACCATCAACACTAGTAAATCTGAAGTTTTCAATTTCTTCAAGTGATTGTCATGCAGTCTGAATGAGA
This sequence comes from Psammomys obesus, assembly GCF_907164565.1. NCBI lineage: Eukaryota > Metazoa > Chordata > Mammalia > Rodentia > Muridae > Psammomys > Psammomys obesus. The sequence goes on along the minus strand of NW_026593286.1, from coordinate 48,078,036 downwards.
ATCAAGTTATTAGCAGAAGAATCATTTTGGCAACAGTCTGGTGTTATAGAGTACCAGTACAGCAGAAGTACACAGGTACTAGCAGATGAATCTTATGGTGTAGAAACAGACCCTAGATTTAAACCATATGAAAGAAGAGACAGGAAGACAAGAGAATAGGCTTGGGAGCAGTGCCTTAGAAAAAGGAAGTGGAAAAAGAACCAGAAGTGAAAACTAAGAATAACATACCAGAAACTGTTACAGAAAAAAAACAAAAAAGAAAACTAGAACAGTCCTTCTCAGATCGATCCTCAGTAAAGCTGGTTTGAAGAATCATACACAGGTATTGTACTTACAACCAACTGCTGTGCATTAAGTGCAACAGCCCTATCATTTCCTGACAGCACTGTTAGCAGCAGTCCTCTGTAATCTCTGCATCTTATCATACCCACCACCCACCTTTTCTAGAAAATTCCTTAGTCTTTGAAAGACATGTGATAAAGATGTTCCACTTAAGGGCTGAGCATTCCACAGTCTCATATTTTCTGCACCCTGACCAGTTATTGATCATATAATGTAAAAAAGATGCTTTTCTGATGTGGTTTGAGAGCTGCAATAAAATATGTTGACAATATATATATATATATATATATATATATATGAAGACAAGAACTTAGGGAGAAGTTTAATAATGTGTCCATTTGCCAGGACAGTTTTAGTAGAGTTCCTCTTAGAACCTGTGACCTCCTAGCCTTGTATTATTACCAGGCATGAGTTAAATATTATGGAGTGATCCTTAGATCTAATCAGAAAGTAGATGGTTAATTTATATCACCCATCCTTCTAAGATTCTAAAGGTTGTACCTTGTCAGGCTGGCAATTATTATAGTTCACGGCCTTCACAAGTGTTTGATAACTTTTCTCTCCACATGCCAGCATAGTACCTCTGATACTATGAAAAGAAAACCATTAAGGGCAATGTTTATAGGTAAGTATCAGCTTCCACATCCCATGATTCATATATGTGTGCCTTCCCCCAAAAAGTTTGATTTTATAGTTCTGGTGGGTAACCAATAACAATGGCAATAGCCTGCATTTTGTTGAGGATAAGCATTATAATGCAGAGAAGTAACTCATGACTGGCATTAGGATTTTGTTTGCTATAAAATGATATCTAGAAGAAGCATTAACCCTAGTATAGAGGATTGGAAACTTTATTGAACAGCAGGTCTCCATGTGGATTTTCCAAAGATGTTTGTCATCTTTCTCTTCATCCTCTTCTCCTTTGTTCCATACCATCTATCCCACGTATATTTCTCTACCCCATCATCTCATTTTATCCCTTTCTACCACTTGGTTTCTAACTCCCCTTCATCAATGGCACATTTCTAATGCTGTGGTTTCTACAAATACTCCAATTTAAACACACATAAAAGATTAAAAACTAAGATCTGCATTTTTAAAAAAAACATAAAGTTCTGAAGTTTTCTTACTTTGCCCAGAATAATTATTTCCAGTTAACTTTATTATTTTTTATAACAAAATATAATTCTGTTGTGTATATGTATCACACTCAGTTCAATTGCTCAATATCCAGGTTGGTTCTATTTCCTAACTAATTTGAGTAGAACAGCAATGAACATAGATAAGCAAGTGTCTATGCAATAGGGTATGGAAACTTTTGAGTATATTTCCAGCAAAAAGTACTCTTGGGCACATACTGGCATAATTCAAAGGAATTAGTGAGTTATTAAAAATACATGAAGATGGTAATAAAAAGTGCTGGGTGATATGTGGAACTTGCAAACAAGGAGGAGGTGGTAGATTTGATCAAAACACATTGCATACAACTTCTCATACAATAAACTTGAAACTCTAGTTAAAAATTATACGGTGTTCTAATGTTTAACAAAAGTATGAAAGACTTAGACTTATGAAAGCCTTAGATTTTTCACCAAACCTCCTTTACTTAGGGTTCTTAAACACCTTTACCTCTCTTCCAGCCCTCACCCCCAACTTTAGGTAAGATATAATAGGAAAAATGCCAATAGACCTCTTTTATCTACATCCTGGTGATTAGGGATTACCAAACTCAGTTGACAGGATACCAGCAGTCCAGTCCAATGGCCAACACAAAGCAGCAACACAAAGTCAGTGAAACCTATAAGAATCAGTTAGATTGCCCGGAGAAATTAACTGGAACATTTCTCTCTGTGAAGTCAAGTGGTGAAGCTCACTTGACTTCATCAAAGTGCTGGCCACATCCTGACAGGACGAAGATCACCACAGTGATGTTGATCCAAAAATTGATGTCTCACTGTTTGTAGACTTCTATATATCTCTTCTCCTCACAGTTTACCCAAGGATGTTCTCAGCTGGCCAAAGTCATGCCCCTTGAAGGAAAGAGCTCACAGAAAAACATCTCATGCCCACTTCCAAGCCAACTTTGGCAAAGCACCACATGCAGTGCTTATAGCAAAATATCACATGACAAAACTGAATCTTCTAAGAAACCAGAAACTTTCACGTCAAAAGACCATGTTCTAACCTTGACTGTTTGACATAGAAGTAAATAGATTTTCAGCGTATTCCACAACCTCTTCCAGGAAGTTCTAATTTGTAGCAAACTTTAAAAAAAATGTACAAAATGTTATTTGTAGAAACTGGCTAGAAAAAAATGAAATACAAAGGAATTTCTAATCAAGGGTGAAACTGTGAGGTATGATGAGAGGAACCAAAATGAGAGTCTCACCAATAAGGATTAGTTGGAGCCAAAAGTGCTAATTAAGAGATGATATTGTTGAGAGGTAAATCCAGGTTATGAAATATGAAGTATGATAATCAAAGTTATATATATATATATATATATATATATATATATACAAATATATTGTAAAAAATTTGTGACTATTTTCTATTATTTATATAAAAAGATGTGAAAATGACTGTGATTATAATTTTATTGTTTTGTATTTTAGCTAAAGGCATTAGCCAAGGGAGTTGGGTTTTAAAACTCGTAATTACTATTGAAGCATAGCAGTGATACTATGAGAGTTTTATGAGACTTAACAAAAAGGTTAACAAAATGCTCAGTAGATCAAAAAGTTTGAAGCATTACAAATTTTCCAAACAATTGGCAGTGTCACACACACCTGTAATCCCAGCACTCAGGCAGGCAAAAGCAGATGGATTTCTATGAGTTCAAGGCCAGCCTTGTCTAAAAAGTGAGTTCAGACAGTCAGGCCTGCAAACAGAAAGCCTGTCTCAAAAACAAACAAAAATGGTTTATTCAATGATAAACAAATTAATTTGTAATGTTTTGAGTGAAGCAAACTAGGAATTGCCATTTACATGTGAGACCTAAGATTTGAAGTCTGAGAGAAAATAAAGAAAAAAAAAATCAATAAACTTAAAATATATATTACTGTCTGTTCATAATACACGTATAATATATGTTATGTTACACAAGGTAAAAAGTGTAATTTATAATGGAAAGACACAGTAATATATGAGGGTGAGCAAAAGGAGGAGAAGGAGAGAGATACCTCCTGTGTAATCCACAAGGTGTATGATATTTTACCATTTAAGAGAACCATTCTAGAATAGAAAGAATGCCAGAACATGCCATCCTTCCTTAAATTTGTCCTCTTGAGTTTGAGAAGAGCATAAAATTATGAAAAAGTCCTAATTTTATCATGGGATGACAATAACTCAGAGTACATTATTTCAAATTTCAAAGAGTTTTACTGGTAGTAAATGAGGGCAGTGATGAGATAGAAGAAATGCACAGTATTTGATGAAGTGATTTGAATTTTGTATAAGTTCATAAGTATTGACAGATTCTATATATTAAAGAAATAATTCAGAACTAGAAAAGCTAACTGGTGCATTGCTTCATTACTGAAAGGGTACAGTAAGAGAACAGAACACCAACAGCACAGTCTCTAAGATCAACAAGCAATAGATGGGACCTCATGAAACTAAAAAGCTTGCAAAAAACAAAGGACACTGGGTCAGAACAAAACAACAGCCTATCGTCTGGGAAAGGAGCTTCACCAACCCTATATCTAACAGAGAGCTAATATCAGAATATATAAAGAAGGAAGAAGAAAACAGGAAACAACCTAGGAACCTACCACAGAGGGCCTCTGAAATCATCTGCCCTGCAGACTATCAAAGCAGATGCTGAGCCTGATGGCCAACTGTCAGGCAGAGTGAACAGAATTTTATGCAAGAAGCGGGAAATAGCAAGAGCTGGAGAGGACAGGAACTCCACAAGGAGAGCAAACAGAACAAGAAAATTTGAACACAGGGAACTTCCCAGAGACTCATACTCCAACCAAGGACTATTCATGGAGATAACCTAGAACCCCTGCACAGATGTAGCCCATGGCAGTTCAATGTCCAAGTGGGTTACATAGTAATGGGAAGAGGGACTGCCTCTGACATAATCTGATTGGCCTGCTCTTTGATCACCTCCCCCTGAGGGGGGAGCAGCCTTACCAGGCCACAGAAGATGACAATGCAGCCACTTCTGATGAAAACTGATTGTCTAAGATCAGAAAAAAGGAGAGGAAGACCACCCCTATCAGTGGACTTGGGGAGGGACATGCATGCAAAAAGGGGAGGAAGGGTGGGATCAGGAGGGGAGGAGGAAGGGGCTTATGGGAGGATACAAAAGGAATAAAGTGTAATTAATAATAATAAAAAAAAAAAATTTCACAATACAAAAAAAAAAGCAACAAAACAAGTAATCCAATTAAAAAATGGGTTATAGAGATAAACAGAGAATTCTCTGCAGAGGAATATAGAATGACAAAAAAAACAAAACAAACAAACAAACAAACGCTTGAAGAAAAAAAAACACTTGAAGAAATATTTCACTTCCTTAGTCATCAGAGAAATGCAAATCAATACTACCCTGAAATTTCATTTTACACCCATCAGAATGGCTAAGATAAAAAAACTCAAGTGACAATACATGCAGGAGAGGATGTGGAGAATTGCTGATAGTAAACTTATACTACCACTTTAGAAATCAATCTGGTGCTTTGATTGACAATTAGGAACAATGCTTCCTCAAGATCCAGCTATACCACTCCTAGGCATATATCCAAAATATGCTCAAATACACAACAAAGACATTTGTTCAACCATGTTCATAGCAGCTTTATTAGTAATAAACAAAATATGGAAACAACCCAGATGTCCCTCAATGGAGGAATGGATACAGAAATTGTGGTACATTTATACAATGGAATATTACTCAACAATTAAAATCAAGGAAATCATGAAATATGCAGGCAAATAGTGGGATCTAGAAAAGATCATCCTAAGTGAGGTATCCCAGAAGCAGAATGACACACATGGTATATACTCACTTATAAGTGGATATTAGACATATAGTACAGGATAAACATAGCAAAATCTGTACACCTTAAAGAAGCTAAGAAAAAAGGAGGACCCTGGGTAAGATGATCAATCCTCACTCAGAAGACAAATGGGATGGGCATTGGAAGAAGGAGAAATCAGGAAACAGGACAGGAGCCTACCACAGAGGGTCTATGAAAGACTCTGTCCAACAGTGTATTGAAGCAGAAGCTGAAAGCCATAACCAATCTTTGGGCAGAGTGCACGGAAACTTATGAAAGAAGGGGGAGATAGTAAGACCTGGAGAGGACAGAAGCCCCACAAGGAGAGCAATAGAACCAAAAAACCTGGGCTCAGGGGTCTCTTCTTAGACTGATACCCCAATCAAGGACCATTTATAGATATAACCTACAACCCTTGTTGAGATGTAGCCCATGGCAGCTCAGTGGATACCCTAGGGACTGTCTCTGACTTGAACTCAGTGGCTGGCTCTTTGATCACCTCCCCCTTAAGGGGGACCAGCCTTGCCAGGACACAGAGGAGGACAATACAGCCAGTCCCAATGAGACCTGTAAAACTAGGGTCAGATGGATGGGAATGAGTACCTCCCCTAACAGTGGACTTGGAGAGAGGCATGGGAGTTGATAAGGAAGACAGGTAGGATTGGGAGTAAAATAGGGAGAAGGCTACAGCTGGGATACAAAGTTAATAAACTGTAATTAATATAAAAATAAAAATTTAATAAAAAATAATCTGAATACAATAATTAGAAGTAAATATAGGTTATCTGAAGAAAAGGGGAAGAGGTTTAACTATACATCATGTGCTTAAGAGTAGATTAAGTCTCATAGTGGATAATGAGGAAAACTAAATGATTTAAAAATAATTATCCTGAAATTGGGATATACAATGATAAAGGATAATATAGGATATTTGGAGAAAATAATTTATGACAGAATATTTTCTGAGTAAGCATGTCCTGATTCTGGATTTGGTGACAGGTTATTTTGTGATATCAACACTGCATATGAAACAAAGCAATGTATGCTAAATGGCAATCCTAGAGATAGTAGTCCATATCTTTCAAATAGATATAGACAGAGTTCCCTAAAAGGTACTAAAATCCATGACAAAAAATTTGCAAGAAGTGTGAAAAGAACAAACTTCAATGTTAGGTTAAAATATATTCTAGAATTACAAGGATAATATTTCATATTTATGAATGGTTTATTAGTATATGTATTATTACTAAATGTATGTTATTTGTTTTGTTATTACACAGTTTTACTCAAGTTCATCAAGAGAATGATTTAGACGTTAGTACATACTGACACTTCTAAAATCAACAGAGATATTGAATCTTTCTTAGGAGCCTTCCTGAGAGGATTACTATTGACAAAGTTTTATATTGTAACACAATGGTAAATCAAATCTCATTTGCGCCTTTGTAATACCAAGGAATTTGGCTGGCAATGCCAGTTATTCAGTGACTATGATAGCCTCTCAAACATAGACACAAGTATTAAGTGTGCACAATTGGGCGAAGACAGATGATCCTATAGAGTAGGAAATTCACGTTTTTTGTTTCGTTTTTTGTTTTGACAGTCTCTCAAAATGTAGCTTTGGCTGGCTTGGAATTTCCTCTCTAGAGGCTGTTGTCATGGTACTCATAAAGATTCACCTGCCTCTGCCTCCAGCAGTGTACACCATCACATAAGTGTCTTGTTTAAGTTTTTATTTATATACAAAAATAATTTAATGTTCTTGTTATTATTTCCATCTTTAAAAATGAGAAAATTAAAATATATGGGGTAGAAGTGCATGATTCTTTGTGGGATTTGAGGCATACACAATTACAGAATTAGCAAAAAGAATTTGGATTTGTGTAATTTATAGGTGTGGTTCTTTAAATATTCATAACTACTTGATTATATTCTTACTTTCCTACCTTCAAAGAAAATGTATTATATTATATGTGGGACAGTGATTACAGACTAGAATAAGCTAAAAGAAACTGAAAAAAAAAATTTCAAGGGAATGAAATGTTGCCACCGAGTTCTATTTGCAAAAGTACAAACTACATTACAATTTATGTGAGTTGGAATGCATTTTTTTGTAGATTTGCAACCTTTTGAAAATAGCTATTTCCCAGTCCTCATTTTCCAACCAGAAGCATCATTTACCAGGAGTTAATTTCTTACTGTACTTCGATTTGTGAATATTCTCAAGGTGCAAATTGTGTTGCCCTCTACTCAGGCAAAGCTTCTTTGAACTGTAATTGGGTGACTATTTCATAAGTCACATTGCAAGCAGTATATATGACATGTAAATGATATACCAACACAATAACTCCAGGTATCAAATACATGAGCATGCATGATAACTGAATGCTTAAATACTTAAGAATGTAACCATATCTTCCATAGAAACTAATATAAAACTCATTTTAAACCTTTATTTTTAAATTGATAAGTGACAATAAATAACATCATCCCAGTCTTCTTATTTTGTGGTTAAAATGTACAATAGAGAAAAGAAAATACATTTGGATATTTCTGAAGATTCATTTGGACAATGTGCAGGGCCATGGCATTCTTCAGCTCAAGAATCTGCAAAATTCAGTGCTGTTGCAGGCACATGTTCCCTATAGATGCTACTGTTCACAATACAAAGGCAAGAAATGCAGATGGGCATGTACTCACCAGTTTACTCAAACAGAGTAGAAGCAATTCAACTCCATAAACTAGGTTTATGTAAATGTAAGAAATGGATGTACCTTCTCATTTTCTTTTGTTTTACATCCCTTTTGTATTCAGTGCGTTTTAAAATTCAATTTGTATGAAATCCACAATATCTTTGTTTTGTGATAGGATCTCACACTGCAACTTAGTCTAATTTGAAACTCACTTAGGTAGCTCAGCTTTGTTTTAAACTTGTAGTGACCCTCTTGCCTCTCCATCCAAGCAGTAGAAGGATATAGATAACTGATACCACAGCTGGGGCCATTTTTTTTTTCTTTATAGTGTAGCTATAATTGCCATTGTAAATTATAGATTAACTACAGGGGAATTTTCTTTTTGTTCATTCTGAGTTTTGTTGTTGTTTGCTTGGTTCCTTACCATCACAAAAACACAGAAACACCAGGATCTCACCAATTTCGAAAATCACAGAGAAGCAAAACAGGGATGAAGCCTGGGAGAGGTTACAAAGGAGGAAGGGAGAAAGAGAGGGAGAGAAAGATTTTTATTTTTTTACATACTAATGATAAATTAGTTTCTCTCTTAGTGTTATCCTTTCTTTCTCTCTCTCTTTCTCGCTCTCTTTTAAAATGAGAAAAAAGTTTGCTAATTCTTATCCCAACTTCATGCTAAAATTGAGGTCAGGCTGACCCTCAGGCATGTATTGTACATAACTCACCTGCCATTGTTCTGCATCTGTAACGTAAGCCATTCTACTCCCTCCTTGAACAAATAGTGATGTCATGGTAACAGCTATGCCTACCTTTTAAAAGTTCATATTCTGTCATGTTTGCCAACAGTGATTGCACTTCTACCCAAGAAAAGTGTCCAACTTGTGGATTTTGCCTTTATAAACTTGCTGCTATAGTGACTCGAGGCCACCTCCTTAAGACATGTTGTCATAAGAAAGCATTGCCCTGGCTAAGTCTGTATGGTTCAATAAAAACTTCAGATTCATAAAGAGCTCATTCTGGTCTCCTTTTATTGGATGAGAACAAAACTGGTTGCAATTCCAGCCTTAAAAGTGTTTACATTTCTTAATCTCATCATGCAAAGTTTAAAGTTCAACACAACCATCACTCAAAATCAGAAACATTTTCTGCTTTTTTATTTTTCTCTTCTGTCTTATTTCTTCCTTTCCATTCTTTCTCTTCCTGTGTCTCCTTTCCTTTTTGTTTTTATATTTAATCTATAATTTACAAGTCTGACATAATTTATCTTAATTAAATAGTCACTTGTTTTATACTTCAGTAAATAAAATTTTCGTGAATAAAGAGTACCTTTTTTTTCAATCTCTGAATTCTGTCATTTGGTATTCTTAATAAAAACAAAATTATGTGTCTGTTTGCCATTCTTTTCCCTTTTTATTTCTTGACTCTCTTTCTCCTTGCCCTTCACTCTCCTTCTCTGTGATATGTGTGTGTTTGTGTGTGTGTTGTGCTCTATCTTCCAGGTACATCTTAAACTTTGTTCTGCTTTAACCAAAATATTTAAAACTCTTTACCCTTATACTTAGGTATACTATTAGTTATTCATTATAAAGGCAACTGTAGTAAAGATAACGCCAACTAAATTATGTTCTAAAATAATGAGAAGATTCAGTGTAATTGTTACTATATTTTTTGTATTAAAATATTGTAACTCTGTGTAGTAGATTGTTGTGTCTTGATGTTCTAAAGCTATAATAAGTATAATTGTAAACAATTGACACATGATTGTGGAATGCATATAATTTGTATCTGTGATTTCTCTATTCTAATAATCCTGTGAGATCCTAAAAAATTACAAAAAAAATGCAAGAAGAAACAATGTGTTGTTAGGTGTAATAATGTTAAGATCAATATGTTCATATCTCTAGGGTGGAAATATCCCACTATAACAAAAAGATCCCATATATTGTCATGTCTGAAACCTTTCTGTCACTGCATTTACTTCATCCTCATCACTATACACTCATTTTGAAGATTTCCTTACTTTCTTTTCTATACAGTGTTTAGAAAATTTGTAAACATGGTTTGTAAAGACAAAAATAAATATCATTAAGAATTAGATACAGTGTACTGGCTCCTGTGATAATATTCTTTTTATTTTTATTTTATTTTTATTAATTACAGTTTATTCACTTTGTATCCCAGCTGTAGCCTCTCCCCCTGTCTCCTCCCAATCTCATCCTCTCTCCCTCTTCTTTTTCTATGCCCCTCCCCCAGGCCAACTATAGAAGAGGTCCTGCTCTCCTTCCATCTGACCCTAGTCTATCAGGTCTCATCAGGACTGGCTTCCTTGTCTTCCTCTGTGGTCTGGTAAGGCTGCTCCCCCTTCAGGTGGAGGTGATCAAAGAGCAAGCCCATGAGTTCATGTCAGAGACAGTCCTTGTTCCAACATTAGGGAACCCTCTTGGACACTGAACTGCCATGGGCTACTTACGTTCAGGGGTTCTAACTTACCTCAATGCATGGTCCTTGTTTGGAGTATCAGTCTCAGAAAAGACCCCTGTGCCCAGATTTTTTTGGTTCTGTTGCTCTCTTGCAGACTGACAATGTAGTTGGTCACTTGACAAGAGAAGTTGAATCTTTGGTATCTACTTAAAGTGTCCAAGTGGGTTACATAGTAATGGGAAGAGAGACTGCCTCTGATATAATCTGATTGGCCTGTTCTTTGATCACCTCCCCTTGAGGGGGGAGCAGCCTTACCAGGCCACAGAAATGACAATGCAGCCACTTCTGATGAGAACTGATAGTCTAAGATCAGAAAGAAGGAGAGGAAGACTATCAGTGGACTTGGGGAGTGGCATGCATGCAGAAAGGGGAGGAAGAGTGGGGTTGGGAGGGGAAGAGGGAGGGGCTTATGGGAGGATACAAAATGAATAAAGTGTAATTAATAATAAAAAATTTCAAAGTTAAAAAAAAAGTATCTCTGTTGTCTGTATTTTAGAACCACAAAGAAATGTGCTTCCCTTCTTGTTATGTGGATAACACAGGTTTGGACTCTAGAAGTACTTCTTCTGACATTTTGATGGTTAGTGTCTCATAATTTTTTTCTATGCTTCTACAGTTTGAAATTTTTCAACATTCATTTAATCATAAATTCAATGGAAGTTGAAGGAGAAAATTATATTTTTTAAAGGAAGCCTCATAACTTCTGCCAGTTCACCAGTAAGGCAGAGCCTCCTAAGCAAGAAGAAAGATTTCAAATTGATAATTTCATAATAAAGAATTTTTATACATACAGAATGTGATGTATATTTGTAATGCAATGCTTTGAAATGCAAAGTAAAACTACCAGAAAAGTGTAAAATTAACCATTGCTAGTTTTATCTGAAATGGTACTCTTAGCTTGCTTAAAAAGTATAAGTAAAATAATATAAAAATTAAGAGAAGATTCTCTGAAAAATTTAACTTAACCAAAGGATAATTTTCCTGAATACTTAATGACACTCATTTCAGAAAAAAAAAAAAATTAAAATTTCCTGGTGAGATTTCTTCAGTTTCTTCTCTTCAGTTCTCTCTCTTTTTTATGCACATAAAAGTTTATAGTGTATTTTTTTTTTACTTTGTATCCCATCTGTAGCCCCCTCCCTCATTACCTTCCAATCCTACCCTCCCTCCCTCATCTCTTCCCTGACACTCTCTAAGTCCACTGATAGGGACTTACCCTGCTTATCTGGTCTCACCAGGATTGGCTGCAGTGTCCTCCTCTGTGGCCTAGCTAGGCTGCTCCTCCCACGAGGGAGTGGGGAGGTCAAAGACCTAGACACTGAGTTTATATCAGTGACAGTCCTTGTTCCCCTTACTAGGGTAGCTACTTGTATACTGAGCTGCCACAGGTTACATCTGAACAGGGCTTCTAGGTTATATCCATGGATAGTCCCTGGTTGGAGAATCAGTCTCAGACAAGCCCCTGTGCTCAGATATATTTGGTCTTTGTGGAGCTCTTGTCCTTTCCAGGTCTTACTAACTATCTCTTCTTTCATATGATTCCCAGCACTCTTCCCAAAGTTTAGCCATGTGTCTCAGCATCTGCTTTGATACACTGCTATATAGAGTCTTTCAGAGGCCCTTTATGGTAGGCTCCTATCCTGCTTCCTATTTTCTCCTACTTCCAATGTCCATCCCATTTGTTTTTCTAAATAAGAATTGACCTCCTTACCCTGAGTCCTCCTTCTTGTTTAGCTTCTTTAGATGTACAGATTTTAGTATGTTTATCTAAATCTAATAAGTGAGTACAGAGCATGTGTGTCTTTCTGCTTCTGGAATATCTCACTCAGGATGATCTTTTCTAGGTTCCACCATTTGCCTGCAAATTTCGTGATTTCCTCGTTTAGCCAAAACCACACATTGAAAAAAAGATAGCATCTTCAACAAATGGTGCTGGTCCAACTGGATGTCTACATGCAGAAAAATAGAAATAAATCCATATTTACCACAATGCACAAAACTAAAGTCCAAGAGGATCAAATACCTCAAAATAAAACAAGACACATTAAATTAGTTAGAAGAAAAAGTAGGGAAGACTCTAGGAGACAATGTCCTGAACAGAACACCAACAGCACAGGCTCTAAGAGCAATAATCAATAAATGGGACCTCATGAAACTGAAAAGCTTCTGAAAAGCAAAAGACACTGTCGTCAAAACAAAAGGACAGCCTACAGACTGGGAAAGGATCTTCACCAACCCTATGTCTAACAAAGGGCTAATATCCCGTATGTATGTATATATATATATATATATATATATATATATATATATATATATATATATATATATATATATAACTCCAGAAGCTAAAAACAATAAATCAAGTAATCCAATTAAGAATGTTTACTGAGCTAAACAGAGAACTCTCTGTAGAGGAATGTCGAATGGCAGAGAGACACTTAAAGAAATGCTCAATGTCCTTAGCCATCAGGGAGATGGAAATCAAACCGACCCTGAGATTTCACTTTATACCCATCAGAATGGCTAAGATCAAAAACTCAAGAGACAACACATGCTGGAGAGGTTGTGGAGAAAGGGGAACCCTCCTCCAATGGTGGTGGGAATGTAAACTTGTACCACCATTTTGGAAATCAATCTGGTGCTTTCTCAGACAATTAGGAACAATGCTTTCTCAAGATCCAGCTATGCCACTCCTAGGCATATATCCAAAATATGCTCAAGTACACAACAAGAATATTTGTTCAACCATGCTTGTAGCAGCTTTATTCGTAATAGCCAGAACCTGGAAACAACCCAGATGTCCTTCAATGGAGGAATGGACACAAAATTTGTGTTACATTCATTTACACAGTAGAATACTATTCAGTTCTCTTTTTAACATTACAATGATTTCCCTTACTACTTTAGTAATGTGTTGTCAATTTGCCTGGAAAGTTACACACTTGTTTAAATACATTTGTTAATACTGATGATGGCAGAAAAAATATTTAAATTAGGAAACACCTTTTCTCTATTTGTCTTGGAGATGCAAATTATTTTCATATATTTAATTAAATATGAACATTCTACATGATTATAATATACATGGAGCTAAATGAACAGACATTTTCCATCATTTTAACTTTTATTTGCTTTCTATTTTTATTTTTCCCTTCACTCACTAGTTAACCATAATGCTCAACCTCAAAGGACTTCTTTGGTAAATAGTGAATATTATCATGTTAAAATATTTGAACAAATATATTCGAATGTATTTTCATGACTTAATTATTAAACATGCTGTGTGCTTACCTTCATCTTGCATGTATGGACATTGCAGGAATTTTCCTGAAAATGAACATCCATTTAAAATACTGAAAATATCTTGAAACATATCCAGCTTATAATGATCAAGAGATACAAATATGCTCCAGGATGCTCACAAAGGGCAGCAGAGCTATGCACTGTAGTAAGACTACCCCTGAAAGTGACTTTGTCCACAGTGAATGGCTGTGTTGTAATATGATATAGGTTAGAGCTTGTTTGCTATAGATAACTAAAAATTCTACCCTCTAATATCTTAAACAGTGTCCAAATGGTGTAAAAATAATTCTGAGCATGTAAAAAGTAAGATGACTCAGAATCTTACATCATGGTGTTTCAAAGGCCTTCTGTTTGTTAAGAAGTGTTTACCATCTCCCACTACCCCCACCCCATCTCCCTTCAAATAAACTTGAATTGACATAATTTATTTGTGGAGAAAACCCATTACTTTCCTTGACTTAGGAAAGCAGTCCTTGTCATCCTTATATTAGGTAGGTGAGTGTAATACAAGTATGACTGAATTAAATTGAATCAGCTGGTTATAGTTTATTTTCAATAAAAAATAAGTAGATCTAGTTTAATTTAAAAAGCTTTGATTTAGAAATAATATATATGTATATATATTAAAATATATATAATATAATAATGTTAATATAATATAATAATGATAATACAATACAATACAATACAATACAATATAATATAATATAATATAATATAATATAATATAATATAATATAA
>NW_026593286.1:47991213-48063460 GCF_907164565.1 Psammomys obesus | reverse complement strand
TATAATATAATATAATATAATATAATATAATATAATATAATATAATAATATAAAAGAAATATCTCCAGAACTAGTGAGGTAACAGGTAAAGGCTTGTCTAATAGACCGTATTGTTGGTTTAATGTACTTTTGGAATGTATACACTTTTCTTTTTTTATTATTAATTACACTTTATTCATTTTGTATTCACCCACAAGCCCCTCCCTCCACCCCTCCTGGTACCACCATTCCCCCTTTCTGCATGCATGCCCCGCCCCAAGTCCACTGATAGGGGAGGTCCTCCTCTCCTTCTTACTGATCTTAGTCTATCAGTTCTCATCAGAATTGGCTGCATTGTCAGGGTTCTAGGTTATCTCCATGAATAGTCCTTGGTTGGAGTATGAGTCTCTGGGAAGTTCCCTGTGTTCAAATTATCTTGTTCTGTTGCTCTCCTTGTGGAGTTCCTGTCCTCTCCAGCTCTTACTATTTCCCACTTCTTACAAAAAAAAAAACCATTCACTCTGCCTATCAGTTGGCCATCAACTTGAGCATCTGCTTTGACAGTCTGCACTGCAGAGGCTTTCAGAGGCCCTCTGTGGCAGGTTCCTAGGTTGTTTCCTGTTTTCTTCTGGCTGTCAGAGGCCCTCTGTAGCAGGTTCCTAGGTTGTTTCCTATTTTCTTTATCTTCTGATGTCCATCCTCTTTGCCTTTCAGGATGGGGATTGAACATTTTAGTTAGGGTCCTCTCTTTTGCTTAGTTTGTTTAGTTGTACAGATTTTAGTGGGTTTATTCTATGTTGTATGTTTATATGAGTGAGTATATACCATGCATGTCTTTTTGCTTCTGGGACAACTCACTCAGGATGATCCTTTCCAGGTCCCACCATTTACCTGCAAAGTTCATGATTTCCTTATTTTTCATTGCTGAGTAATATTCCATTGTATAGATGTACCAAAATTTCTGCATCCATTCTTCAGTTAAAGGGTGTCTGGGTTGTTTCCAGCTTCTGGCTATTACAAATAAAGTTGCTACAAACATGGTTGAGCAAATGTCCTTTTTGTGTACTTGAGCCTCTTTTGAATATATGCCTAGGAGTGGTATGGCTGGATCTTGAGGAAGCATTATTCCTAGTTGTCTGAGAAAGCGCCAGATTGATTTCCAGAGTGGTTGTACAAGTTTACATTCCCACCAGCAGTGGAGGAGTGTTCCCCTTTCTCCACAACCTCTCCAGCATGTGTTGTCACTTGAGTTTTTTATCTTGGCCATTCTGATGGGTGTAAGGTGAAATCTCAGGGTTGTTTTGATTTGCATTTCCCTAATGGCAATTGAGGTTGAGCATTTCTTTAAATGCTTCTCTGCCATTCGATATTTCTTTAGAGACAGATCTCTGTTTAGCTCTGTTCCCCATTTTTTAAATGGATTATTTGGTTTGCTGTTTTTCAGCTTCATTAGTTCTTTATATATACTGTATGTTAGTCCTCTGTCAGATAATGGGTTGGTGAAGATTCTTTCTCAATCTGTAGGCAGTCACTTTGTCTTGATGACGGTGTCCTTTTCTTTACAGAAGCTTTTCAATTTCATGAGGTCCCATTTATTGATTGTTGTTCTTAGAGCCTGTGCTGTTGGTGTTCTGTTCACAAGTTTTCTCCTGTACCAGTGAGTTCTAGGGTATTCCCTACTTTTTTTTTTTTCTAGCTGATATAATGTGTCTAGTTTTATTTTGAGGTCTTTGATCCACTTGGACTTCAGTTTTGTGCAGGGTGATAAGTATGGATCTATTTCCATTTTTCTACATATAGACATCCAGTTGGACCAGCACCATTTGTTGAAGATGCTATCTTTTTCCCATTGTATGGTTTTGGCATCTTTGTCAAAAATCAGGTGTTCATAAGTGTGTGGGTTTATTTCTGGGTGTTCTGTTCGGTTCCATTGATCCACCATTCTGTTTCTATGCCAATACCATGCAGTTTTTATAACTGTTTCTCTATAGTACAGCTTGAGAGCAAGGATGGAGATACCGCCAGAAGATCTTTTATTGTAGAGGATTGTTTTAGCAATTCTCAGTTTCTTGTTATTCCATATGAAGTTGAGAATTTTTCTTTCCAGGTCTGTAAAGAATTGTGTTGGCAATTTGATGGGAATTGCATTAAATCTGTAGATTGCTTTTGGTAAGATGGCCATTTTTCCTATGTTAATCCTGCCAAGCCATGAGCATGGGAGATCTTTCCATCTTCTCATATCTTCCTCTAATTCTTTCTTCAGAGACTTGAATTTTTTTTCATACAAGTCTTTGACTTGCTTGGTTAGGGTTACACCAAGGTACTTTATGTCATTTGTGGCTATTGTGAATGGTGTTGTTTCTCTAATTTCTTTCTCAGCCCTTTTGTCTTTTGTATACAGGAGTGCTACTGATTTTTTTTTTTGAGTTAATTTTGTATCCAGCCACTTTGCTGAAGGTGTTTATCAGCTGTAGGAGTTCCCTGGTAGAGTTTTTGGGGTCACTCATGTATACTATCATATCATCTGCAAATAGTGATAATTTGACTTCTTCCTTTCCCATCTGTATCCCCTTGATTTCCTTCAACTGTCTTATTGCTCTAGCAAGGACTTCCAGCACTATGTTGAAGAGATATGGAGAGAGTGGCCAGCCTTGTCTTGTCCCTGATTTCAGTGGGATTGCTTTAAGTTTTTATCCATTCAGTTTGATGTTGGCTATAGGCTTGCTGTATATCGCCTTTAGTATGTTTAGATATGTGCCTTGTATCCCTGATCTCTCCAGTACTTTAAACATGAATGGATGTTGGATTTTGTCAAATGCTTTTTCAGCATCTAGGGAGATTATCATGTGGTTTTTTTTCTTTCAGTTTGTTAATATGGTGGATCACATTGATGGTTTTCCATATATTGAACCACCCCTGCATACCTGGGATGAAGCCTACTTGGTCATAGTGGATAATATCTTTGATGTGTTCTTGTATTCTGTTTGCAAGTATCTTGTTAAGTATTTTTGCATAAATGTTCATAAGGGAGGTTGGCCTGAAATTCTCTTTCTTTGTTGAGTCTTTGTGAGGTTCAGGTACCAAGGTGACTGTGGCTTCACAGTTTGGTAATGTTCTTTCTGTTTCTATTTTGTGGAATATTTTGAAGAGAATTGGAGTTAGCTCTTCTTTGAAGGTCTGGTAGAATTCTGAGCTGAAGCCATCTCGTCCTAGGCTTTTTTTTTGTATGGGAGACTTTTGATGACTGCTTCTATTTCTTTGGGGGATATAGGACTATTTAATTGATTTACCTGGTCCTCTGTGGCCTGGTAAGGCTGCTCTCAGCCGCCCAGGGAGAGGTGATCAAAGAGCCAGCCACTGATTTTATTTCAGAAACAGTCCCTATTCCCCATACTAGGGTACCTACTTGGTAATATGAACAATCCTCACTCAGAAAGGCGAACAGGACAGAAATCAGAAGAGGGATAACACAGGAAACAGGACAAGAGGGCCTCTGAAAGGCTCTACTCAGCAGTGTATCAAAGCATGTGCCGAGGCTGATAGCCAAACTTTGGGCAGAGGTAGGGAATCTTCCATCACCTAATTATTAACTAATTACAAGGGAAAAGGATGTTTGCCATGTAATACTATGTATTTATGAAAAATATCATCAAAGACAAAGGACAAAATACCCTTAAATTATTTTCATAATAGGATATAGCATTGATTTAAGGTTGTTCATGGAATAGTTTCAAAATTCTTGAAATTTGAGCTACCTTCTGTATCTATCACAAGGCTGAAAGAAAAGGAGAAAAATATAAGGAACCAATAATTTGAAGACATAATGACTTTCATTAATATAATTGTCACTAAGCAAATAAAATACACTAAAGCATCTTAAAATGTGAGTGAAGAGCAAATATAGAGGGTGTAGCAATGCAATTCAAGTCATATACATTACAGAAATTAAAAGATATTTTAAGAAAAAGTATACTAATATCATTTATACTAAATTTTCTAAATATATTTCAAATGGAACTTTGTTTTATCAGTTAGGCCCCTGAAAAAGAAAACAAACAAACAAATAAACAACAGTCCCAGAAAGTCCAGCCAATTATGCAAATAAAGCCAAATAGAATAATATAGAATATAATAATAATAATAATAAAGTTTTAATGTTGCAGAAAAATATCTGTTCCTTGTGAATGAAAATAAGTTCTTTATTCATATTAATAATATCAAGTAAAATTATTATGTGTCTGTAATTGAATATGATAGGTTTACAACATAGTGAAAACAAAGCAAAATTTACAGGCAGTGTACAAAAGAGAAAAAAAGGATTTTATGACCAGCAAAGAGCATAGCTTCTAAAGGTGGTGAGATTTCATCGAAGAAGAAGAAGAGGAAGAAGAAGAAAAAGAAGAAGGAAGGAAAGGAAAGAAAAGAAAGAGAGAAAGAAAGAAGAAATGTGGAATTTATTAGGGAGGCCTCTGTAAATTTATACAAGGCAGTTCAGTTGACAAAATTTTAAGTTAGATACATTCCTGTACATGCTCAACTTAAAGTTTTCAGTTCCTGGCATACTCAGATAAGGCCACTGATCAACAAAACATGATAGAAAGGAATGATCCTAAACTTATTGAAATAATGTTATAAGAGTAAAGGAGAGGGGATTCCTTAGATTTATTCATTCAACTTCTATAATAGACGCTCAACAGAAAAGAAAATCTGTTGGTCACATCCAATTGATGTTATCAGTCACCAACAAACATGGTATCTAGAAGATACCATGATACATTAGATACATTCAATTTGATACATTAGAATTAAATGAAAATTGAGAATTACGTGGAATTAGAATAACATGGACAGGAAGGTTTTATTTGTTTGTTTATTTAATTTGGGGTTTTGTTCATTTGTTGTTCCTGTTGTTGGCTTTGTTTTCCAGATACAATTTCTCTGTGAAACAGTCCTTGTCCTGGAACTCACTTTGTAGACTCAGGCTGCCCTTGAACTCACAGAAATCTGCCTGCCTCTGCTTTCTGAGTGCTAGAATTAAAGGCTTGAGCCACCATGGCTAATTGGGAAGTTAGCATTAAAGAAGGGTGATCATGCCAGAAATAGTCTCTGTTCCTCTTACTAGGGTACCCACTTGGATAATGAGCTACCATAGGCTACATCTGAGCAGGGGTTCTAGGTTATATCCATGTATGGTCTTTGGATGGAGAAACATTCTATTAAAAGACCCCTTTGCCCTGATATATTTGGTCCAGCTCTTTGACACCACCCCCGAGGAAGAGCAGCATTGCTAGGCTACAGTGGAGGACATTTCAGCCAGTCCTGAAGATACCTGATAAGCTAGGGTCAGATGGAAGGGGAAGAAGACCTCCCCTATCAGTGGACTTGGAAAGGGGCAGGGAGGAGATGATGGGGGAGGGTGGGATTGGGAGAGAATGAAGGAGGGGCTATGGCTGGGATACAAATTAAATAACCTGTGATTAACATAAAAAATAAAAATTAAAAAGAAGGATTATCAAGTTGCCTTGTGGCTATGTTGGCATAGTTTTGTCTCACCTTCATTGATGAGTGAAGACAGAGGCTCAAGATACACAGCACTATTCTCTGATGTGGGGCATGATTTCTAACTCAATCTTGAGGGGCTATGAATAAATAAAATGTTATTTCTGTCACATAATTAAGAAATTACGTATTTATCAAAGTGTGAATTAGCACCAATATTACAACTAAAAATGTTTATATATGTAGAAATATCACATAAATGATGTTTCTTGTTTTGTATTAAATTGATAACTCAGTGATGAAAATGCTATACTATTTCTCATTTAATACATTTTAATAATTTAATCACGTTTTTGTGATTCAGTGACATTGATGAAATTCAGCACATTTCGATCAAGAAACTAAGAGAAAAGTCTAGAAGGAGGACACTGAAGGTACAAAACATTTATTAGGGATCAGGGTTTTGTGAATGGAAAGATGCAGGCTGAAACAAAATAAATGTACAAATAAAGTCATTTAGAAAGTTATTTTTGTAATCTAATTAAAAAACAGAAAAGTTGTGACCATTGATTTCAATAGATATTGTGGAGTTAGTGGTGATTGTGTGTTTGTGTGTATGTTTTTGTTTGCTTCTTTGATTTGACAGTATCTTTATCCTCTGTTTTCTTGGGTATAGTTGATATCGTTGGGTTTAAGTTTTCCTTCTATTATTTTCTGTAAGATTGCATTGCTGTGTATATATTGTATAAATTTATCTATGTCATGAAATACTTTGTTTTCTCCAACTATGTTGATTGAAAACTTTGCTGGATATAGTAGTCTGGGTTGGCATCTGTGATATCCAAGTTTCTGCGTGATTTCTGTCCAGGCCTTTCTGGCTTTCATAATCTCTCTTGAGAAGTCAGGTATGATTCTGATAGGTTTGCCTTTATATGTTACCTGGCCTTTTTCCCTTGACATTTTTTTATATTTTTTCTTTGTTCTGTAGATTTATTGTTTTGATTATTATATATCAGAAGGGCTATTCTATTTGGTGTGCAGTAAGCCTCTTACGATATCCTACTGAAAGCAATCTACAGACTTAATGCAGTTCTCATCAAAATACCAACACAATTCTTTATGGAGCAATACTCAATTTCATATGGAAAAACAATAACAAACAAATAAACAAAAATAGGATTGGTAAAATAACCCTGTACAATAAAGGATCTTCTGGAGATACCTTCATCCAAGATCTCAAGCTGTACTATAGAGCAACAGTAATAAAAATGGCATGGCACTGGCATAGAAACAAACAGGTGGACCAATGTATTGAATCAAATATCTAGAAATAATCCCACACACCTATGGAAACATAATTTTTGACAAAGAATACAAAATCATACAATGGAAAATGATAGACTCTTCAGCTAATGGTACTGGTTTAACTGGATGTCTACATGTAGAAAAAAGAAAAAAAAGACCCATATTTATCACCATGCACAAAGTTAAATTCCAAGTGGATCAAAGACCTCAACATAAAATCAGACATACTAAAGCTGTTAGGAGAAAAAGTGGGAAAGAGCCTTGACATAATTGGCACAGGAGACAACTTCCTTAACAGAACATCAACAGCACAGGTTCTGATATCAACAATTAATAAATGGGACTTCGTGAAAATGAAAAGCTCTGTAAAGCAAAGGACATAGTCTCAGAACAAAATGATAGCCTCAGCGCTGGGAAATGATCTTCACCAACCCTACATCTGAATATATAAAGAACTCAAGAAGTTAATCACCAACATACCAACTAATCTAATTAAGAAATGGGTACAAAGCTAAACAGAGAATTCTCAACAGAGGAATATTGAATGGCAGAGAAACACTTAAAGAAATGCTCAACATCCTTACCCATTCGGGAAATACAAATCAAAATTACCCTGAGATTTCACCTTACAGCCATCACAATGCCTAAGATCAAAAAATCAAGAGATGATACATGCTGGAGAGGACATTGAAAAGGGGGAATTCTTCTCCTTTGCTGGTGGGAATGTAACCACTTTAAAAATCAATCTGGAGCTTCCTCATTAGGAATACTGCTACCTCAAGGTCCAACTATACCACTCCTAGGAATATACCCAAAAGATGACCCACCATTCAAAAAGGACATTTACTCAACCATGTTTGTAGCAGCTCTATTCGAATTAAGCAGAGGCTGGAAACAACCTATATGTCCTTCAATGGAGGAAGTGTGGTGCATTTACACAATGGAATACTACTCCGCATTTAAAATCAAGTAAATTATGAAATTTTCAGGCAAATGGTGGGAACTCGAAAACATCATCCTGAGTAAGGTATCTCAGAAGCAGAAAGACAGAAATAATTTATACTCACTTATAAGTGGATATTAGCCATATAATATCGGATAAATATATGAAAATCTATAGCCCTAAAGAAGATAAACAAAGAGGAGGACCAAAGGGAAGATGCTTAATGCTCATTTAAGAGAGCAAAGAAGATAAACATTGGAAGTAGGAGAAGACAAGGAACAGGACAGGAGCCTTCCACAGAAGACCTATGGAAGACTAACACCAGAGTTTGGAAGGAGATACTGAGAGTCATAGCCAAATTTTATCCAGAGTGCCAGAATCCTTATGTCCGAAGAGGGAGATAGAGAGAACTGGAGTGGACAGGAACTCCACATATAGAACATCAGAGTCAAAATCCAGGGGAGGAGGTCACTACAGAGACCAGTACTCCAACTAAGGACCGTGCACGGAGAGGACCTAGACTCCCCAGTTCAAAGGAAACCCATGGGTTGCTCAGTTTCCAAGTGGGTTCCAAGGAAAGGGGTACAGAGACTGTCTCTGACATAAACTCAGTGGTAGGCTGTCTGATCACCTCCCTTTTGAGGGGGTGCAACTTGCCATATCATAGAGGAACATTATGCAGCCAGCCTTGATTAGAACTGATAAGCTAGGGTCAGATAGAAGGGGGAAGGTCCTCCCCTATCTTGGGACCAGGAAAGGGCATAGAGGGAGAAGTAGAAGGGGAGATGAGGCTGGGAGGAGATGAGGGAGAAGGCTGCAGTGGGGTTACAAAGCTAATAAATTGTAATAAATAAATATATTAAAAAAAAACAAAAAGTCTGAAGGGAGATATCCTGCATGTATAGGTAATGCTATTCTTACAATAGTTGCTTACTAAACACAATTCTAAGTTCCAAGTATAATACAGCTTCATAGTCCTTGTTGGACTAGGAGTCTGAACGATCTCCAAAGAACCCAGACTCTAGTAATCTTCTTGGTTGGTCAAAGAAGAAATTTATTTCATATATCCATAAAGAAACAGAATGCAGCATATCATTTTGGTATAGACTTGTAAATTATTTTTATTGGATTGAATTTAAAAAGCTCAAAGTAGTCTTTGTTTGGAAGCTTACATATTTAATTATTTATTATTGAAGGGCATAATAACCCATGTGATTCTTATCTTATCTTACTTCAGTCTCCTCTATACTGTAGGAGTAGGCTTTACATTATTTCTCCTATCACAAGGAGTCTCAGTTTTGTTTATAAATTTATTTATAAATAAATTTATTTTAATTCATAAAAAACAAACATTTATTGTTCACATTACTAAATATTTGAAAGTCAAAATCCAAGGCACATACAAATTTGAAATCTAGTCAAGAGGTTTATTTTTGATGATGCTTTGTTGCTGTGTAGTCATGTGATTATAAGGAATAAGAGGACAGCTACATCCTCACATGGCAGAAGAAATAATGAAGATGCTAGAATGTGGTTTACTTCCCTTAGAAAACTATTTTTGGAGTCCAAGATGGTGGCGACCAGTGAGCACCATATCTTGGAGGCACAGGATCCAAATCTCCAAAATTGGTGAGCGGAGGTGCAGCTGAAGCCAGAACATCAACATTGATGATTCCTGGGCAAGAGGGGACAACTCGTGAGCTTGGAAAGTTTGGCTCCTGGTTACCTGTGGATGTTTCCAGGGACTGAGAGTGGTAAATATTTGACCATCCTGTATTTTCCCATGCCCCAAGCTTGGTAAAGGCAGCAGTGGTTACCCCAGCGAGAATCTCTTCTGTATTCACTGACTGATATGGCAGAGGCAGCAGCAATAAAGCCCTCCCAAGTCTTCTGCTACATCAGTCAACTGCTAGCCCAATCAAGAGCCTCCATGCTCTGTGGCTGAGACAACAGAGGTGGCTGCCCCAAGTACAGCTATCCCTGCCCACCGGGACAAACAGTGAACACCATTGAGCTGATGGATATCCTACTCTCACATTTGCCCCTGGGGTCCCAAATCTGAGAGTAGAGAACAGAGGGAACTCTTGTACTTTCTGATTAGGCCTGAGAGTTAGTGAGTATGCCTAAAAGTGAGTGTGTGCAAAACCACAGACCCAGAGTCCCCCTAAACTAGCAGCCAGACATTGGATCTCTCTCACCCACAACCTCACTGTGGGCAACATAGGATTCCTTGGGATAGCACTTTCAACACTGAAGCTCCTCCTCAGTGGGTCTACCAGTGGAGCTCAGGCAAAAATTCCTGGAGCCTAGACATATCTGAATACCAAGAGGACAGTAAGACAGGCCTGTAGGCCACTGAGTTATTCAGGACACCTGCACATGCACATTGTTCCCTGGAACAATACCAGCACCCCCTCTTGCTCTTAAGCTCCACCCTTCCAGGCATCTACAAGCTTTAGCACCTTGTCCTTCAAGAGATACTTACACACACACACACACACACACACACACACACACACACTGTTGCACCACCTTAGCTACAATTGAAATACTGAAATCCACTCTCAAAACTCTCTCATCTTCCTGAAGAATACTCTGGACACCAGAGATAGACAAGCCCAGTCTGAAGTACAGAATCCATAAACAAACAACAAAGTTTACACATAACCAGATGTTAGAGGTCAGCATACGAACACATCCACCAAAAATTAGGACATCATGGCGTCAACAGCAACTCACAAAATCAATGGATATCCGAATTCATTTGAAACTCAGGAAAATTATTTCAAATCTATGCTTATCAAGTTATTAGA
This sequence comes from Psammomys obesus, assembly GCF_907164565.1. NCBI lineage: Eukaryota > Metazoa > Chordata > Mammalia > Rodentia > Muridae > Psammomys > Psammomys obesus. The sequence continues at coordinate 48,052,921 of NW_026593286.1, read as the reverse complement.
GGCACATAAAAAAAACTCTCAAAGAAATACAGGCAAACAGAGCAAAAAAAAAAATACAGGCACAGGTATAGGCACAAGTAGAGTCATATAGAGAGGAAATTAATAAAAATGTAAAGGCCATCATGGAAAGATATCAGTGCACATTCAAGTAGATGAAGGAAATGGTAAGAGACATGAAAACAGAAACAATAAAGAAAACACAAACATAGAAAACCCTGGAGCTGTAGAACTTAGAGAAAAGGTCTAGAACCACAAAGGTAAGCATCACCCAAAGAGTACAAGAGATGGAAAAGAGAATCTCAGGCACTGAAGATACAATTGTAGACACTGATACATCTCTCAAAGAAAAAGGAAAATCGGTGATAAATGTGGATCTATTTTCATTTTTCAGCATGTAGACAACCAGTTGGAGCAGCACCATTTGTTGAAGAGGCTGTCTTTTTTCCATTGAATGGTTTTGGCCTCGTTATGGAAAATCAAATATTCATAGGTGTTTTGGTTTATTTCTGGGTCTTTTATTAGGTTCCATTGATCTTCCTTTCTGTTTCTATGACAATACCATGCAGTTTTTATTACTATTGCTCTGTAGTACAGCTTAAGGTCAGGGGTGGAGCTAGGATACAAAGTAAATAACCTCCAGATGATCATTTTTGTACAAGATTGTTTTGGAGATTCTGGATTTTTTGTTTCTCCATATGAAGCTGAGAATCTTTTTTTCAGGTCTGTAAAGAATTGAGTTGGTATTTCAAAGGGAATTGCATCTGTAGATTGTATCTGTAGATTGTTTTTTGCAGGATGGCCATTTTCACTGTTAATCCTACCAATCCATGAGCATGGGAGATCTTTCCATCTCCTGATATGTTCTTCAATTTCTTTCTTCAGAGACTTGAAGTTTTTTTGAAACAGGTCTTTCACCTCCTTGGTTAAACTAACCCCAAGGTACTTTATGTTATTGGTAGCTATTGTGAAGGGTATCATTTCCCTGTTTTCTTTCTCGGCCCTTTTGTCTTGGGTATAAGGAGACAACTTCCTGAACAGAACACCAACAGCACAGGCTCTAATATCAACAATTGATAAATGGGACTTCATGAAAATGAAAAGCTTCTGTAAAGCAAAAGACATTGCCATCAGGACAACACGACAGCCTACAGACTGGGAAAGGATCATCACCAACCCTATGTCTGACAGAGGGCTGATATCTAGAATACATAAAGAACTAAAGAAATTAAAAAGCAATAAGCCAAGCAATCCAATTAAAAAATAGGATACTGAGCTAAACCGAGAATTCTCTGTAGAGGAATATAAAATGGCACAGAAAAACTTAAAGAGATGTTCAACATCCTTAGCCATCAAAGAGATGCAAATCAAAACGGTGATGAGATTTCACCTTACACCTGTCAAAATGGAAAAGATTAAAAACTCAAGTGACAACACATGCTGCAGAGGTTGTGGAGAATTGATAACCTTCCTCCATTGCTGGTGGAAATGTAAACTTATACAACCACTTTGGAAAATCAATCTGGTACTTTCTCAGGCAATTAGGAATGGTGCTTCCTCAAGATCCAGCTATACTACTCCAAGGTATATATCCAAAAGATGTTCAAGCACACAAAAAGAACATTTTCTCAACCATGTTTGTGGGAGCTTTATTTGTAATAGCCAAAACCTGGAAACAAACCCAGATGTCCCTCAACTGAGAAACAATACAGAAATTATAGTACATTTACACAATGGAATATTACTCAGCAATTAAAAACAAGGAAATAATGAAATTTGTAGGCAAATGGTGGGATCTAGAAAAGATCATCCTGAGTGAGGTATCCCAGGAGCAGAAAGACACACATGGTATATACTCACTTATATAGTCCTATAAGATAGAATAAATATATTAAAAATATGTGCACCTAAAAAATATAAACAAGAAAGAGGACCCAGGATAAGATGATCAATCCTTACTTAGAAAGACAAATGGGTTGGACATTGGATGTAGGAGAAAACAAGAAGCAGGATAGGAGCCTACCAGTGAGGGCCTCTGAAAGACTCTAGCAGCTTATTAAAGCAGATACTGAGACTCATTACCAAACATTCGGTAGAGTGCAGGAAATCACATGATAAAAGGGGGAGTTAGTATGACCAGGAGAGGACAGGAGTTCCTCAAGGACAAAATATATCAGGGCACAGGAGTACTCTATGAGACTGTTTCTCCAACCAAGGACCATGTATAGATATAACCTAGAACTCCTGCTCGGATATAGCCCATGGTAGCTCAGTATCTAAGTGGGTAACCTAGTACGGGGAACAGGAACTATTTCTGACATGAACTCAATGACTGGCTCCTTTACCTCCCACCCCCAAGGGAGGAACAGCCTTGCTAGGCCACAGAGGAGAACATTGCAGCCAGTCCTGAAGATACCTGAAAAGCTAAGGTCAGATGGAAAGGGAGGAGGACCCCCCCTTATCAGTGGACTTAGAAAGGGGCAGGGAGGAAATGAGGGAGGGTGGGTGGGATTGGGAGGGAATGAGAAATTGGGCTACAGCTGGGATACAAAGTAAATAACTTGTGATTAATGTTAAAAATTAAAAATTAAAAAAAGAAAAGTAAAAGGAAAATCTGAAAAATTTCAAACATAAAACATCCAAGAAATTAAGGACACCATGAAAAGATGAAATCTAAGAATAATAGGAATAGAGTAAAAAGATGATTCCAGGTTCTAAGGTACAGAAAATATTTTCAAGAAAATCATAGAAGAAATTTTTCCCAACTTAAAGAAAGAGATGCCTATTAACACATAAGATGTCTAGAACAATAAATTGTCTAGACCAAAAAAGAAACTTCTCATGTTACATCATAGTCAAAACAGTAAATTCTAACAGGATCTCAAGGGCAGGCTGTTTGACCCCCTCCCCCAGGGGAGGAGCAGTCTGTTAGGCCACAGAGGAGGACTTTGCAGCCAGCCCTGAAGATACCTGATAAAACAGGGTCAGATGAAAGGGGAGGAGGTCCTCCCCTATCAGTGGACTTGGAAAGGGGCAGGGAGGAGACCAGGGAGGGAGTGTGGGGTTGGGGAGGGAATGAGGGAGCGGGATACAGCTGGGACACAGAGTTAACAAAATGTAACTAAAAAGAAAAATAATTAAAAAAAAACAGTAAATCTACAGAACAAATAAAAATATTAAAAGCAGCAAGGGAAAAAGGCCAAGTAACATATAAAGATAGATTTATCCGAATCACACCAGACTTCTCAACAAAAACTGTGAAAGAGTGAAGGGCCTGGGCAGATGTCATGGAGACTCAAAGAGACCACAAATGTCAACCCAGACTACCATACCCAACAAAGCTTTCATTTAGCATAGATGGGGAAAACAAAATATTTCATGACAAAACTAAACATAAACAATATATATGCAACAACTCAGCCCTACTGAAAATACTAGAAGGAAAATTACAATCCAATGAAACAGAAGGAATATTATCAAACTCATTCTATGAAGTTACATTCACCTTGATACCTAAACCACACAAGACCCAACAATAAAAGAGAACTTCAGACCTATCTCTCTTATGAACACTGATACAAAATTACTCAATAAAATACATGCAAACCTAGTCCAAAAACACATAAAAGATATCATCCAATATGACCAAGTAGGCTTCATTCCAGAAATCCATCAATGTAATCACCATATAAACAAACTGAAGGAAAAACAAACAAACAAACAAAAAAAAAAAAAAAACCCTACGTGATTATTTCTTTAGATGCCAAAAAAGCATTTGACAAAATCCAACACCAATTTATGTTTAAAGTCTTATTGAGATCAGGGATACAAGGCATATACATAAACATAGTAAAGACAATATACAGCAAGCCTATTGCCAACATCAAACTAAATGGAGAGATCAATCCCACTGAAATCAGCAACAAGGTAAGGCTGCCAACTCTATCCCTTTGTCTTCAACATATTAATTGAAGTCCTAGTTAGAACAATAAGACAACTAAAGGAGATCAAGGGTATGCAAATCAGAAAGGAAGAAGTCAAAGTATAACTGTTTGCAGATGATATGATCTTATACATGAGTGACTCCAAAAATTCAAACAGAGAATGCCTTCAGCTGATAAACACCTTCAGCAAATTGGTTGGATACAAAATTAACTCAAAAAAAAAAAATCAGTATCCCTCCTGTATTCAAAAGACAAAAGGGCGAAGAAAGGAATTAGGGAAATAACACTTTTCACAATAGCTACTAATAACATAAAGTACCTTAGTATGACGCTAACCAAGCAAGTGAAAGACCTGTGAAAAAAAAAAACAAAAAAACTTTAAGTCTCTGAAGAAAGAAATTGAAAAAGATATCAGAACATGGAAAGATCTCCCATGCTCACAGATCAGTAGGATTAACATACTGTAAATGACCATCCTGCCAAAAACAATCTACAGTTTCAGTCCAATTACCATCAAATTACCAACACAATTATTTACGGAACTTGAAAGAACAATTCTCAAATTCATATGGAAACACAAAAAGACTAGAATTCCTTAAACAATACTGTACAATCACAGATTGTCTGAAGGTATCTCCATCTCTGATCTCAAGCTGTACTGCAGTGTAATAGTAATAAAATCTGCATGTTACTGGCATAGAAACAGAATGATATATCAATGTAATGGAATAGAAAAACCAGAAATAAATCAATACACCTATGGCTACTTGATTTTTGAAAAAAAAATGCCAAAACCATACAATGGAAAAAAGATACTATCATCAACGAAAGGTGCAGGTATAACTGGGTCTCTACGTGTAGATAAATGGAAATAGAGCCATATTTATCACCCTGCACAAGACTGAAGTCCTAGTGGTTCAAAGACCTCAACATAAAATGAGATAATTTGAACACAGGGAACTTCCCAGAAAATCATACTCCAACCAAGGACTATTCGTGGAGATGACCTGGAACCCCTGCACAGGTGTAGCCCATGGCAGTTCAGTGTCCAAGTGGTTTACATAGTAATGGGAAGAGGGACTGCCTCTGACATAATCTGATTGGCCTGCTCATTGATCACTTCCCCCTGAGGGGGGAGCAGCCATACCAGGCCACAGTAGAGGACAATGCAGCCACTTTTGATGAGAACTGATAGACTAAGATCAGAAAGAAGAGGTGAACCTCCCCTATCAGTGGACTTGGGGAGTGGCATGCATGCAGAAAGGGGAGGGAGGGTGGGATCGGCAGGGGAGGAGGGAGGGGCTTATGGGGGGATACAAAATGAATAAAGTGTAATTAATAAAAAATTAAAAAATAAAAAAAATGAAACACACTAAATCTGTTAGAAGAAAATTGAGAAAGAACTTGAACTCATAGGCACAGGAGACAACTTAACTGAACAGAATTCTAAAAGCAGAGGCTCCAAGACCTATGAGCAATAAATGGGACCTCACAAAACTTAAAAGCTTCTGTAAAGCAAAGGACTCTATCAAAAGAACAAAACAACAGCCTACAGACTGAGAAAGGATCTTCACCAACCCTATATTTGACAAAGGGCTAATATCCAGAATCAAAGAACTCAAGAAGTTAGAAAGCAACAAATCAAGTAATCCAAATTAAAAAATGGGTTCAATGCTAAACACAGAATTCTCAATAGAGGAATATCAAATGGCAGAGAAACATTTCATCATTCTGGTGCTTTCTGTGACAATTAGAAATAGTGCTTTCTCAAGATCCAGCTGTACCATTCCTAGGCATATATCTAAAATATGCTCAAGTACACAACAAGGACATTTGCATAACCTTGTCCATAGAAGCTTCATTCATAATAGCCAGAACCTGGAAACAACCCAGATGTCCCTCAACTGAGTAATGGATACAGAAATTGTGGTACATTTACACAATACTACTCAGCAAATGAATACAAGGAAACCATGAAATTTTCAGGCAAATGGTGGGATCTAGACAAGATCAACCTGAGTGTGTTATCCCAGAAGGAGAAAGACACACATGGTATATACTCACTTATAAGTAGATAGTAGACATAAAATGTAAGATAAACATACTAAAAATCTGTATACCTAAAGAAGCTAAGCAAAAAGTAGGACCCTATGTAAGGTGATCAATCCTCACATAGAAAGACAAATGGGATGGATGTTGGAAGAAAAAGAAAACAGCAAACAAGACAGGAGCCTACCACAGAGAGCCTCTGAAAGACTCTAATCAGCAGTATATCAAAGCAGAGCCTCAAGCCAAACTTTGGGCAAAGTGAAGGGAATCTTATGACAGTAGGGGGAGATAGTAAGACCTGGAGAGGACAAGAGCTCCACCAGGAGAGCAACAGAACCAAAAAAATCTGTGCACAATGGTGTTTCCAACCTTAGACTATTCATTGATACAACCTAGAACCCCTGCACAGGTGGAGCCCATGTCAGCTCATTCTGCAAGTGAGTATCCTAGTAAGGAGAACAGTGACTGTCTCTGACAAGAATTCATTGGCTGGCTCTTTGATCACCTCCCCCTGAGGGGAGAGCAGCTTTACCAGGCCACAGAGGAAGACAATGTAGCCAGTCCTGAAGAGACCTGATAAGCTAGTTTCAGATGGAAGGGGAGGAGGACCTCCCCTAACAGTGGACTAGGGGAGGTGCATACAGGGAGATGATGGAGGGAGGATGGGATTAGGAGGTAATGAGGGAGGGGGCTAGAGCTGGGATACAAATTGAATAAAATGTAATTAATGTAAAAAATAAAATAATAATAATAATAATAATAATAATAATAATAAGAAGAAGAAGAAGAAGAAGAAGAAGAAGAAGAAGAAGAAGAAATGTTCAATGTCCTTAGTCATCAGGGAAATGCAAAGCAAAACGACCCTGAGATTTCACCTTACACTCATCACAATGGGTAAGATCAAAAACTCAAGTGACCATACATGCTGGAGAGGATGTGGAGAAAGGAGAACCTTCCTCCATTGCTGTTGGGAATGTAACCTTTAACAATCACTTTGGAAATCAATCTGCTTCTTCCTCAGACAATTAGGAACAGTGCTTTCTCAAGATCAAGCTATGTCCAAAAAATGTTAAGTACCCAACAAGGACATTTGCTCAACTGTGTTCGTAGCAACTTTATTTGTAATAGCCAAAATATAGAAACAACCAGATGTCCTTCAACTGTGGAATGATACAGAAATTGTGGAAGATTTTCACAATGGAATACTATTCATCAGTTAAAAACCAGGAAATCATGACATTTTTACGCATACCATGGGAACTCGCAAAGATCATCCTGAGTGAGGTATCCCATAAGTAGAAAGACACACATGGTATATCCTCACTTTTAAGTGGATATTAGACATATGATACAGGATAAACATGCTAAAATCTGTAAACCTAAAGAAGCTAAGCAAGAAGCAGGAAACTGGGTAAGATAGAAAGACCTGGAGGGTTCAGGAGCTCCACAAGGAGAGCAACAGAACCAAAAAATCTGGGCACAGGGTTTTTTTCTGAGACTGATACTCCAACCAAGTACCATATATGGAGATAACCTGGAACCCCTGCACAGATGTAGCAGATGGCAGCTCAGTCTGCAAGTGGGTATCCTAGTAAGGGGAACAGGGACTGTCTCTGACATGGACTCAGTGGCTGGCTCTTTGATCACCTCCCCTTAAGGGGAGAGCAGTCTTTCCAGGCCACAGAAAAAGACATTGCAGCCAGTTCTGATGAGATCTGAAAGGCTAGGGTCAGAAGGAAGGGAAGTAGGTTGCCCCTATCAATGAACTTGTGGAGGGGCTTGGGAGAATATGAGATAGGGAGGGTGGGATTCGGAAGGGACAAAGAATGGGGCTATAGCTGGGAAACAAAGTGAATGAACTGTAATTAATAAAATTATAATAAATTAGAAAAGAAAACTAATTTTAAAAGTATTTAGTATTAGAAATTCTACTTAAAAATAGGTTGAGGTACTCTTTCATCCTACTCTACATGGTTATTTGCAACAAATCTGACAACCCTAAAAAGGATCTAGCAAGAACAAATTCCTTATGTACAGATTGAGGTGAAGCAAATTAATATAACTATCTTCAAAATTTGTTCAGACTATTTTAAAAAAAATTAAATATAAAATCACCATATGCCACATCGCTTTTAGTCCTTGGAATATGACTACAAAACTCCATATCTTACTGCAGAGATAAGTAATCCCTGATTTTATTGTTTCTTTATTTACTGTATCAAATAATTTGGGTCAATATAGTTGTCCATCAGCAGATGTCTGGGTAATAAAAGTTTGTCAAATAATAAATTAATTGACATTTTATATGATTGTTTTATCTCTTCTGTCATGTTTGTTGCATGATTTTTTTATCATCATCATTATTATTAATTACTATATATTCACTTTGTATCCCAGCTTTAGTCCTCCCTCATATCCTCCTGGTCCTATCTTCCCTCCATTCCCCTTTCTATATCCCTTCCCTAGTCCACTGATAGGAGAGGCCTTCTCCTCCTACTATCTGATCCTAGTCTATGAGGTCTCATTAGGATTGTCTGTATCCTCTTTCTCTGTGGCCTATTTTTAAGTCGTGTTTTTTAGAGTTTTCATTTGAATTATTAATTGACGTTCAAATAATTCTTTAATTGAGATAACACAAGTATCACTTCATAGTTTAAAATCACTAGATTTAATATTTTTTGTTCTCTGGAATAATAAACTTGATTGTATATTGCTTGGTGAAAAAAGTTTAAGCAAGCCTCTTTGTATTGGCCTAGAATTAAGACAGAGGCTCAAGGATTGTGAGTTCAAAGTGTGCATGAGGTATTGAAAGTGTAGAAGAAAGGAAGGAAGGGAAGATGAGTCATTATAATTAGTATGCACATTGTATTATATCAACTGAAGGATTATTTTTCTGGGGAAGTCATCGACAGTGAAAAGATGACTGATTTTTACGGTGTTACTTTATATAATTCTATTACACTGAATATTTGACATTCATTTGATGAAATGTATAGAAATATACAAAAGATGCAGGTAGTTTTATTGAAAACTATTGGCTTAAGTTAATGAACATATGAATATTTATCCCTTAGATGAAATGCTATATTACACATATCAACTACAGGAAAATTTTGACAGAAGACAGAAGAGAATATCGACATGTCTTTCATTATTCCCAAATTTATGCTGTAGAATATATTCTTTAATTAAGTATATGCATGAATAACTACAAACAAAAAGTATACAGTAAGCAATCTATTTGAACAATACACATTTTTAATCTTAGTGATTTATTTCATATTATAACTTTAGAATTCAAATTTTAATAATTCTTAATTCTTAATATTTTCTAATAAATAATAAGGGAATCAATTAAATATAGTTTTATTACTCAGAGGATATGATATTGTAAAAACTATGGATTATTAATACTTGTGAATCTATTAATACATTTATAATGGTAATAATTTGAGGATTTTTGTCTCAAATTAAAGTAGAATTGACAGAATAAAATATAGGCTTGCCCACTGTGTATATTACAATGAGTGTTATAGACCTAGTTTATAATTAAACCTTTCATTCTGTCAGTCACAGAAGTCCTCAATCCAAAGAAATCAAAATAAATATTCTTAAGGCAAATTTATTTACAATATTTTAGGTTGTTCTAAATACTGAATAGTGATGAAAACTTGTAGGGGCATTCTTCATATAAAAAGCTGGGAATTAACATAATGATTTTTAAAAAATCAAAAGAACAAAGATTTATTCCTAGAAGGAAAAATGAAATTCTTTTTTACAAGTTAGTTGTGTGATAAAATCTTCAGAAGTTAAAGACAGTTTTCTCAATGTATTAATCAGGGTTCTCTAAAAGAACAATACTGAATATATATATATATATATATATATATATATATATATATATATATATATATATGTATGTATGTATATATATACTTGGATTTATCAGGTTAACTTATATGATTTGGTCCAGGTAGTCCAAAATGGCTATCTAACACTGAAGAGAATAAGAATCTTGTAGTTGTTCAATCCATGAGGCTAGATGCTATAACAGTCCAAACTTGGCACTGAAGACCTGGTGAATTCCTGCAGAGTTGGCACCGTTAGCCTACATTGGAATTAAAAACAAAACAACAACAAATTGGTACTAATATTTTTGAAGGAATAACAGGATAGTTGAACTTGTCATCAAGAGTGAAGACAAGCAGGCAAAAGGGAAAGTGTACCTGAGTTAGCACCATAATGTGCCAAATTTAGGGTAGAGCTTTCTGTTTCATATTATCTGATTAAAAGTTCCTTACATTAATGCCCTTCAGCTTGTGAATCAGCTTGTGATTCAGTTGGTTCCAGACACACTCAAATTGACAACCAATTTTAGAAATAAAGAAACTCCTTCTATAATGTTAGCTATTATGACTATTATATTTAGAGATTTTTGCCTAACATATAATCTGAAATAGCATTATGGGTTGATTTCTATCTTCAAGGAAATTTGAAGTATTCCTACCATTATCTAACAATGTGAAATGGCTTGTGAATAGTGCCATTGAAGATTGAAGCACCGTGAGATCATTTTGAAGTTGGCTGGGTGCCTTATGTCAATAATATGCCTGCAAAAGATACAGACATACAGCTGCAACACCATGTCATTATAGAGACTCAGATAATGGTGATCCCAGCAAAACCAAGAGATGCCAAAAGATGCCATCCATCATCAAAATGCAGAGGAAAGTAAAAACAAAACAATATAGATTTTAGAGGGACAGTAGCCGCCTAACATCTTTATTTTATAATTTTGACACCAAAATGTAAGTGTATATTCTTCAGTTACTTAAAGAAAAACAGTTAACATTAATTATTTAGAGAATCCCTCTGAAATAATACATATTTTAGAACTAGGAAATGGGCTGTTATTATACTGTCCAAATTCCAGAAATATATAGAATGTAGAGGGGGAAAATACCCTTTGGTCACTTGACAGAAAATATATATATAGCCAATTAATCCAAAAATTAAAATTGGTTTTGAAAGGCATTATAATTATATAATGAACAGTGTATTAGCTACAAAGATAAGAAGGCTATTATAAATAGGAAGAGAATTCGGTTGAACCAATTGAAACTCCTGGACAGTTTACCTATTACTGATAATGGCTTTAATTTAGCAAGCTTTGTTTGTTTGTTTTGTTTTATTTTTGTTTTACATTGTTTCTAAAAAAATACATTTTCAATAGAATCTATACTTGAAATTTAAATTTTAATCTTCCCCTATGTGAATGATACGTGGAGCATTGTTCTACAATGCTGAGCAGCAATAGAGAAACCCCAGGTGCTTGTCAGCCACACATTTATTATTATTAGAAAACCCCAGCATAAGTAAACAAACAAACAAACAAACAAACAAACAAACAAAAACAAAACTTCTACACTCACAGGCAATGGGCCTATAAATTTTCCTGAGAGGATTTCAAGTAAAATTTAGCAATCATAAATTGATATTTTGTTTCTCATATGGTAATAAAAAAAAAAAGAAAAAGTTAATCATTTGTGTTTAAGGGAAAAGGAACAAGTAAGTATTGAAGGTTTTGAAGCTTTTTAGTATACTCACATAGTATATTCTGGTAACAAGCCACAACTATGTTTAAATGTGGGAGAGATTAAATGAGGGAATAATGGAATCAATAAACCATTTTAGCAGAGCCAGGAAGAAATGTCCAGTTAACCTGCATGTTGAGTATTTATGAAGTTGATTTTACAATTTCAGAATATGACATTTCTTGGGAATAGTGCCATTGCAAATGAAAGTACAATGAGGTCATATTAAGGTAGGGTTGGAGGAAGACTTGCTTCAATACAAATGATTCACAGTTTTTCTTAGACACACATATACATTTAAAAACAATAATGTGATCATAAGGATTTGGGTTATAGTGAAAAAGCCAGTTTTTTTTTTCCTCCTAACCTACACTGGAAAGAGTTATAATAGGCAAAGTTTAGAAAATATTATTTTACAATTGATCAGGAAGTATCAACAACCTCATAAACTCATTCAGTTAAAAAAAAATCTGGGTGCTTACCTGAGTAATAATTGATTTATGAAGGTTCTGACACAAACAGTCATCTAACTCAGTGATAATTTATGTTTGGTATAATTTTTTTTCTTTTTTATCACTATTCTTTTTTATTTTTTATTTTTATGATAAGGTTTATTTACTTTGTACCCCAGCTGTAGCCCCCTCCTTCATTCCCTCCCAATCCCACTCTCCCTCCCTCATCTCCTCCCTGACACTCTCTAAGTACACTGATAGGGGAAGTCCTCCTCCCCTTCCATCTGACCCTAGCTTATCATGTCTCACCAGGAGTGGCTGCAATGTCCTCCTCTATGGTCTAGCTAGGTTGTTCCTGCCACGATGCGTGGGGAGATCAAAGAGCTAACCACTGAGCCCACGTCAGAGACAGTCCCTGTTCCCCTTACTAGAGTACCCACTTGGATACTGAACTACCTTGGGTATGTCCAAGCAGGGCTTCTAGGTTACATCCGTGCATGGTCCTTGGTTGGAGAATCAGTCTCAGACAAGACCCCTGTGCCCTGATATATTTGGTCCTTGTGGAGCTCCTATCCTCTTCAGGTCTTACTAGCTTCCCCTTCTTACATATGATTCCCTGCATTCTTCCCAAGGTTTGGTGGGGAAGTCAAAGAGCTAACGACTGAGCTCATGTCAGAGACAGTCCCTGTTCCCCTTATTACGGTACCCACTTGGATACTGAGCTGCCATGGGTATGTCCGAGCATGCTATGATGCTCTGCTTCATCACAGCCCATATCACAATGAAACAGAGTGAGTATTCATGACATACAGGTATTTTTTTTATAGGAATTTTGCCTTTTGGTAAAAAATAAAATAACACACAGACTTCAAAGACAAAGACACAGTTAACATGCAGAAGAATTGAGTCTCAGATTAGAGTGTGAGAAGGGAGAGATGTCATCTTAGAATCAAATAAGTAGAAACTCTTATCTTAGTAGGCACACAGGGTGCAACTCCTGGTAGATGTGTTACTTTCAAGCCATCATGCCATTTCTTTTGTTTGAAATAAGATTTTTTTTTTGTTAGGGCTGTACTTATATTTTGAGATCATATAACTTGATTTTTTTAAAAAACATAACACTAAGTTTTTTATTGAATGCTCATGGAGTGAACTACTACTCAAAATTAATAATCGTTTGTTGGAATTAAGCAAATTCCTTAATTTTTCAATGATGTAATAAAGTCACAGCTGATAAAGAAAGTCTGTTTTTTTTTAAAGGAAATGAAATTAAAGAATTACAGAGAAAATATCATTAAGTCATAAGTACATTTCAAGGTTAGAAGTATGACTAAAGTAAATATGTAAATATGCAAATACATAAAGTAAATATGATTCAAGGACTACCAAGAGATAGCTAAAATATTAATTTAATTTAATACTTACTTTAAAATTTTTTCTTATTTTAGTTTCTTGTGTTTTTTACAATTTATTTATTTTATATTCTGATTATAGCCTCCTCCCTTATCTTCTCCCAGTCCTATCCTCCCTCCCTTTTTCCTTCTACCCTTCCCCTAGTTCACTGAAAGGGGGAGTCCTCCTCCCCTGCCGTCTGACCCTAGCTTATCAAGTCTCAATAAGACTGCCTGGATCCTCTACCTCTGTGACGTGGCAAGGCCTCATCGCCAGGTGAAGTGACCAAAGAGCAGGCAACCAAGTTTGTGACAGAGGCGGCCCTGCTAGCATCACACATTAAAAAAAAGCTAATTATGGGCTACATGTGAGCTGGTGGCCTAGGTCCTCTCCATGCATGGTCCTTGGTTGGTGCATCAATCTCTGCAGGTCCCCTGTGCCCATATGTTTTGGCTTTTTTGGTCTACATGTGGAGCTTTTAATGGTTTATTAGATCTCTCAAATATGTTTTTGTTTGCAGTAATTTCTCTTCTCTTGATTTACTATGGTATTGATTTGTTTAGGTTCAGTTATTCTGTAGGCTAACTCTTGAGTTTTAATATAATAACAAACTTTATTATTTATTATAGTTTACTTATTAACTATTATCTGACTATCATAAAAATAGAATTTATATTAAAACTGCTAAATATAGGTTAATAAACATTTGCCATAAAAAGTCACAGGCAATAGAGTACAACAAAGAATCTGAACAATTAGAAATCACTAATAAGTCATACAGGTCCAGTCAAATAGCTATTAAAAACAAGGAAATCGACAGGGAGGTAAGATGGCGGCGCCAGGAGGACTCTCATTCTGAGCAGCAACACGGCAGGATCAGCACAGTGATCAGCAATCAGAACTCGTGGCTATAAAACACAAGTGATTGTGTTTCCCAGGTGAGAGGATACCCCACGGTAGAGGATTCAATCAGCTTTTAACTCACCCGGCTAAACCGCAGAAATGATCCCGGTTCCACCAGATGCTTGGTCACCAGCCCCTGCCCAGAGCCACACGCCAATGTGCTCTGGTCGTGGTCCCAGACTGAACTGTGTTCACCACAACATCAGAGACTGGAATCTCCAGTTGAGAGATAACCCCATGGTGCAGGAAACAATTGGGACTGACCTTACATCACCCAGACATCCCCTGGAAAAGACTCGGGTTCCGTGGGCGCCCCAGGAGCCAGCCCCAAGCCAGAGCCAGGGACCCAGGCTCCAGCACAGAGCCCTGCCTGTGCGCGTGATTTGCCGCCTCAGATAGAACTGTGGGCCCCAGGGCACCAGAGACTGCGTTTCACTGTCAGGTGCAAACCCATAGGGAGGGAATAGGCTGGTCTGATCTCAGAGCACTCAGCTGACACCTCCACCCCGAAATGGTCTCTGGAAAATTTCCCAGTTTAGGCAGACGCCCAGGCTTCCAACAGCCAGAAAGGCAGAGCCAAATGTGTCTGTGCCTGCAGTTTCTACTCGACATCCCAGACAGAACAGCGGTTCCCCAATCTGGCCAAGAAGGGGACACCCACTGCCAGCCCAGATCAGAGTGTAGAGCCCCTAGACCAAAGTGGCGCCCTCAGCCGTCATCCCAGACAGGGACACACAGCTTCCGGCTCAGAGTGAGGCACCCAGCCTCCTGACGAGAGAAGAGCCCCTCAGTTGCCAGCTTAGAAGGCCTGCACAGCATCCAGACCAGAGCAGTGCCCCCAGGTGCCAACTCAACCTAGGGGCATATTCTCCAGCCCCAGAGCAGAACACTCAGCCCCTGGCCCAGAGACTTGCTGGGTGCTCCTCTCACCTTCCCGAACAGAAATGTATGCTCCAGGATATAAGACTGAGTTTCCCTGTTGGGAGAAAATCCCACAGCTATGGAATCAGAAGGATCTTCAAGAGGGCTGTACCTGGAAAACAGTGTAACAACAGCAACAACAACAGCTCACTAAATACATAACGAGAAACCCAGCAGTGGGGCAACTGTCTTGAGAACTTCTATGGGTGAGAGGAGAGCCCCCCCTGATTAAAAAAGAGCACAGCTACTACTCAGGTCTATAAACCTGAGGTGAGAAGTGGCAATTCCTGAGAAACACTGGCCATACAGTGACCATAACCAAAAAGCAGAGGAGGACTCCTTCAGGAAAAATCATCTTCCAGCCAAGGGGATTCTCCCTACATCAGGACTCCAGGAAGCAAAGAAACTAACAGCCAAAACCTAAAACAGCCCAATGGGTAGAGGTCAGCATAAAAGCTCAACCAACAAAAGACAGAGAAATATGGCATATCCACAACACAGCCATCCAGGGGTGAGCAGCCCTGGACAACGTAGCATAATAGAAAGCCAAGAAGGTGACCTTACATCTATGCTGATGAAGAGGATAATAGAGGAAACAAAGAAAATACGTAAAGAATTAGAGGAAGATAAAAACAAACAGATCATGGCTATTCATAAAGAAATGGAGTAAGTTAAAGACAAGCAGATTATGGCCATCGTGAAGAAATATGGGAAGATGGGGCCAGTTTGTGGCCTTCAGAGAAGAAATAATTAAATCACTTAAAAAATAAAAGAAACAGAGCTGAAGGAACTAAAAGAAAAACAGGAAAATACAATCAGACAAGTGAAGGAAGTAAACAAAACAACTCAAGACCTGAAGATAGAACTGGAAAAAATTAAAGAAAACACAAATGGAGGAAATAATGGAGAAGAATTTAGGGAAGAAAACAGGAACTACAGAGGTAAGCATAACCAACAGACTACAAGAGATGGAAGAAAGAATCTCAGGTGTAGAAGATACAATGGAAGAAATCAAAGAAAATGTTAAATCCAAAAAATTCCTGACACAGACCGTCCAAGAAATCCAAGACAATATGAAAAGACAAAACCTAAGAATAATAGGAATAGAGGAAAAAGAAGATTTCCTTCTCCAAGGCCCAGAAAATATTTTCAACAAAATCATTGAAGAAAATTTCCCCAAGTTAAAGGAGAGGCCAATAAGAATACAAGAGGTCTACAGAACACCCAACAAATTTGACCAGAAAAGAAAATCCTCCTGCCACATAATAATCAAAACAGTAAGTATAGAGAACAAAGAAAAACTACTAAAAGCTGCAAGGGAAAAAGGCCAAGTAACATATAATGGCAAACCTATTAGAATCACACCTGACTTTTCAACAGAGACTATGAAAGCCAGAAGGGCCTGAACAGATATCATGCAGATCCTAAGAGTACACAGATGTCAGCCCAGGCTACTATACCCCACAAAACTCTCAGTACTCATAGATAGAGAAAACAAGATATTCAATGACAAAAACAAATTTCAACAATACCTACACACAAATCCAGCATTACAGAAGACACTGGAAGGGAAAATACAACCCAAGAAAATTAGCTACTTTCAAGAAAACACAGGAAATAATTAACCTCACTACAATAAAACAAAAAGCAACAAAGCACACAACATTATGAACAGAGCCAACATCAAAATCAAAGGATCTAACAACCACTTGTCATTAATCTCTCTCAACATCAATGGACTCAACTCTCCAATAAAAAGACACAGACTAACAGAATGGATATGTAAACAAAACCCAGCAATCTGTTGCATACAAGAAACACACCTAAGGCACAAAGATAGACATTACCTGAGGGTAAAGGGTTGGAAGACGACTTTCCAAGCAAATGGACCCAAGAAACAAGCAGAAGTAGCCATTCTAATATCTGATAAAATAGACTTTCCACTAAAATTAATAAAAAGAGATGGGGAAGGACACTTCATACTCATCAAGGGAAAATTCCACCAGGAAGACATCACAATCCTGAACATCTATGCCCCACATACAAGAGCACCCACATTTGTAAAAGAAAAATTAATAAAACTTAAACCACATACAGATGCTGTTATGCCAGGTTCACGGGATCCTCAGAGACCACCAGGAGACAACTCGATGCAATTGCAAGAGAGTTTTATTACGAGAGCGATCGAACTCGGGACCCAATTCTCCCTGGCACAGCAGTAGAGAAGTGGGACTCCGAGCTCTGAGTGAACAGAATTTTTAAAGGGAAAGTCTGTGAGCAGGGGGTTTCCATGGCAGCAAGAAAGGGGGCACAAGACTTGGCGTTACAGAATTGGGTGAAGTTTAGCAGGGCAGGGTGACCTTTACTGAGGCACACAATCACAATGGCTAAGGCATATAATCATAATGGCTATTTTTCTAAACCATATCTGAAACATTGGGGAGAATTTTCCCACCCGATTCTCAACCGATTCCCATTGATTATTGCCAGGGAGTTTGTTTCTATTTGCTATGAAGCATTTATTCTGTTATATTTCCTGGAGGCTGTTGCTAGGAGAGTTAACTTTGTTTTCTGCCAGGTGTACATTCTGTGATATTTCCTGCTGCCTGAATTCAGTTCCCATTCAAGATCTTTATTTCAAAATGGAGTTATATTCAGGCTATCTTACGCTCTTCAAGGCCTGCACATTAATAGTGGGAGACTTCAACACCCCACTCTCAACAAAGGACAGGTCAACAAAACAGAAATTAAACAAGAAACAATGTCTCTAACAGAGGTCATGAATCAAATGGACCTAACAGACATTTACAGAACCTTATACCCAAACACAAAAGGATTTACCTTCTTCTCAGCACCTCATGGAACCTTCTCCAAAATAAACTAAATAGTTGGTCACAAAGCAAACCTCAACAGATACAAGAAGATTGAAATAATCCCTTGTATCTTGTGTGATCACCATGGAATAAAGCTGGACCTCAACAACAACAGAAATAGCAAAAAGCCTATATACACATGGAAACTGAACAACCTGTTACTAAATGACAGCTGGGTCAGGGAAGAAATAAAGAAAGAAATTAAAGTCTTCCTAGAACTTAATGAAAATGAAGACACAACATACCCAAACTTGTGGGACACAATGAAAGCAGTGCTAAGAGGAAAGTTCATAGCACTAAGTGCCTTCAAGAAGAAATTCGAGACAGCTCATTCAAACAACTTAATGGCCCACTTAAAAACCCTAGAAAAAGAAGAAGCAGACACACCAAAAAGGAGTAGATGGCTGGAAATAATCAAACTCAGGGCTGAAATCAATCAATTAGAAACAAATAAAACAATTCAAAGAATCAATGAAACCAAAAGCCGGTTCTTTGAGAAAATCAATAAGATCGACAAACCATTAGCCAAGCTAACTAGGCAGAGAGACACCACCGAAATCAACAAAATCAGAAATGAAAAGGGGGACATAACTACACACACTGAGGAAATCCAAACAATCATTCATTAGGACTTACTTCAAAAGTCTATATGCCACAAAATTTGAAAATCTAAATGAAATGGACAATTTTCTTGATCGATTTGACTTACCAAAGTTGAATCAGGACCAGGTAAATCAATTAAATAATCCTGAAAGACCCCTGCCCCACCCTAAGTTAAACATAGCTAACGCCATTTTGTGGTACACCACTGTCTTGAGAAACTCTGTAGGCTGGATGGGGAACTGAAAAATTACTAAGAAACCCAGCTGTGTCACCCACTTGGGATATCTGCGGTCTGGCTGCCCCAGTTGAGCTAAAAACAACTTGTTGTGACCACCCTCATGGGATATCTGTCAGATACTGTTCCAGCTGAGATAGGGAAAAATAGGTCCACGTTAAGGGGTCATCATGACCGTTTTGACCACCCAGTTCCTGGAATCCTGGTGTCCCTGCCAAACTTTGACGCAAACTGTGGTCTCATGTAAACGTACCAATCAGCCCCCTGTAACCATGCTTCTCACTTCTGTACCCGCGCTTCTGCTCTAAAACCCTATAAAAACCCCAGCATTCCCCCCAGAGGGCGCGCAAGTCCTCCGAGTGACTTTGTCGCCCCGGGTACCCGTGTATCCAGTAAAGCCTCTTGCTATTTGCATCCGAACGCCTGGACTCGTTGATCCTTGGGCAGGGGTCTCTCAGAAGAAAGATACCCTCCGGGGGTCTTTCAATCCTATATCCCCCAAGGAAAAAGAAGCGGTCATCAAAAGTCTCCCATCCAAAAAATAGCCCAGGACGAGATGGTTTCAGCGCAGAATTCTACCAGACATTCAAAGAAGAGCTAACTCCAATTCTCTTAAACTATTCCACAAAATAGAAACAGAAGGAACATTACCAAACTCATTCTATGAAGCCATAGTCACCTTGGTACCTAAACCTCACAAAGACTCAACAAAGAAAGAGAAATTCAGGCCAATCACTCTTATGAACATTGATGCAAAAATACTCAACAAAATACTTGCAAACTGAATACAAGAACACATCTTCAGCAAAGAGGCCAGATCTAAAATTAACTCAAAAAATTCAGTAGCACTCCTGTATACAAAAGACAAAAGGGCTGAGAAAGAAATTAGGGAAACAACACCCTTCACAATAGCCACAAATGACATAAAGTACCTTGGTGTAACCCTAACCAAGCAAGTCAAAACTTGTATGAAAACAACTTCAAGTCTCTGAAAAAAGAATTAGAAGAAGATATGAGAAGATGGGGAGATCTCCCATGCTCATGGCTTGGCAGGATTAACATAGTAAAAATGGCCATCTTACCAAAAGCAATCTACAGATTTAGTGCAATTCCCATCAAATTGCCAACACAATTCTTTACAGACCTGGAAAGAAAAATTCTCAACTTCGTATGGAATAACAAGAAACTGAGAATTGCTAAAACAATCCTCTACAATAAAAGATCTTCTGGAGGTGTCTCCATCCCTGATCTTAAGTTGTACTATAGAGCAACAGTTATAAAAACTGCATGGTACTGGCATAGAAACAGAATGGTGGATCAATGGAACCGAACAGAAGACCCAGAAATAAACCCACTTATGGACACCTGATTTTTGACATAGATGCCAAAACCATATAGTGGAAAAAAGATAGCATCTTCAACAAATGTTGCTGGTCCAACTGGATGTCTACACGTACAAAAATGAAAATCGATAGATACTTATCACCCTGCACAAAACTGAAATTGAAGTGGATCAAAGATCTCAACATAAAACCAGACACATTAAATCGGCTAGAAAAAAAAGTGGGGAATTCCCTAGAACTCATTAGCACAGGGGACAACTTCCTGAACAGAACACCAATAGCACAGGCCTAAGATCCACAATCAATAAATGGGACCTCATGAAATTGAAAAGCTTCTGTAAAGAAAAGGACACCGTCTTCAAAGCAAAACAACTGCCTACAGATTGGGAAAGAATCTTCACTAACCCTTTATCTGACAGAGGGCTAATATCCAGCTTATATAAAGAACTAAAGAAGCTGAAAAGCAGCAAACCAAGTAATCCAATTAAAAATTGGGCAACAGAGCTAAACAGAGAATTCTCTGTAGAGGAATATCGAATGGCAGAGAAACACTTGAAGAAATGTTCAACCTCATTAGCCATGAGGGAAATGCAAATCAAAACAACCCTGAGATTTCACCTTACACCCATCAGAATGGCCAAGATCAAAAACTCAAGTGACAACACATGCTGGAGAGGTGTGGGGAAAGAGGAACCCTTCTCCACTGCTGGTGGGAATAAAAACTTGTACAACCACTCTGGAAATCAATTTGGTGCTTTCTCAGACAACTAGTAACAGGGATTCCTCAAGATCCAGCCATACCACTCCTAGGCATATACCCAAAATAGACTCAAGTACACAATAAGGATATTTGCTCAACCATGTTTGTAGCAGCCTTATTTGTAATAGCTAGAAGCTGGAAACAGCCCAGATGCCCCTCAACTGAAGAGTGGATGCAGAAATTGTGGTACATCTATACAATGGAGTATTACTCTGCAATGAAAAATAAGGAAATCATGAACTTTGCAGGTAAATGGTGGGACCTGGAAAGGATCATCCTGAGTGAGCTGTCCCAGATGCAGAAAGACACACACGGTAGATACTCACTCATATAGACTTATAGGATAAACCTAAAGTCTGTCCATCTAAAGAAACTAATCAAGAGAGAGGACTCTGGCTAAAACGCTCAATCCCCATCCCAAAAGGCAAAGAGGATGAACATCAGAAGAAGAAGAGAGCAGGAAACATCCTAGGAACCTGCCACAGAGGGCTTCTGAAAGGCTCTGCCTGCAGACTATCAATGAGGCTGAGACTTTATGACCAACCTTTGGGCAGAGGGCATGGAATCTTATGTAAAAAGTGGGAAATAGTAGGTTTTGGAGAGGACAGGAACCCCATAAGGAGAGCAACAGAACTAGAAGATTTGAACACAGGGATCTTCCCAGAGACCCATACTCCTACCAAGTACCAGGCATGGAGATAACCTAGAACCCCTGTGCAGATGTAATCCATGGCAATTTAGTGTTTAAGTGGGTTACATAGTAATAGAAAGAGCGACTGCCTCTGACACAATCTGATAGGCTTGCTCTTTGATCACCTCCCTCTGAGGGGAGAGCAGTCTTACCAGGCCACAGAAGATGACAATGTAGCCACTCCTGATGTGATCTGATAGACTAAGATCAGAAAGAAGGAGAGGAGGACCTCCCCTATCAGTGGACTTGGGGAGGGGCATGAATGAGAAGGGGGAGAGAGGGTGGGGCCGGGAGGGGAGGAGGGAGGGGGTTTATGAGGGGATACAGGGATACAAAGTGAATAAATTGTAAAAAATAATAATAATTTAAAAAAGTAAATAAATAAATAAATAAACAACAACAACAACAACAAAAAACAAGGAAATCATGAAATTTGCAGGCAAATGGATGGATCTAGAAAAGATCATCCTGAGTGAGATAACCCAGAACCAGAAAGACATGAAGACATGCATGGTATATATTCACCAATAAACAGATATTAGCCATAGGATAACCATAAAGGAACATAGAGGTTCTCTGAAAGGCTCCACCCAACACGGGATTGATGCAGATGCTGAGACTCACTGCAAAACTTTGGGCAGAATGCAGGGAGCCTTATGAAAGAAGGGAGAGGGAATAGAAGGACCAGGAGGGAACAGGAGCTCCACATATAGCTTGATTTTTGTCTTTATGAAAAAATAGATGTGAAATATTTACCTCTGTTAGATCATAACTTGAGCTTAGCCATATTTAACTTATATGACTGTGTTTTTTAATTATTTTATTTTATTTTTTATTAGTTACATTTTATTAACTCTGTATCCCAGCTATATCCCACTCCCTCATTCCCTGCCAAACCCTCTCTCCCTCCCTCAACTCCTCCCTGCCCCTTTCCAAGTCCACTGTTTGGGGAGGATCGCCTCCCCTTTCATCTAACCCTGTTTTATCAGGTATCTTCAGGACTGGCTGCAAAGTCATCTTCTGTGACTGAGCAGGGATGCTCCTCCCTTGGGGGGGGAGGTCAAAGAGCCTACCATTGAGTTCCCTGTTCCCCTTACCATGGGAAACCAATTGGTTACTAAGCTACCAAAGACTTCACCTGAGCATCTTACCCATTTTCTCCTCTAGTAGATTTAGTGTATTTGGTTTTATGCTGTGGTGTTTGATCCACTTGGATTTGAGTTTTGTGCAGGGCGATAAATATGCATCTATTTTCATTTTCTGCATGTAGACATCCAGTTAAAGTAACACCATTTGTTGAAGATGCTGTCTTTTTTCCATTGTATGGTTTTGGCTCCTTTGTGAAAATCAGGTATACATAGGTGTATGGGTTTATTTCTGGGCCTTTGAGATGATTCCATTGATCAACCATCCTATTCCTTTGCCAGAACCATGCAGTTTTTATTATTATTGCTCTCTAGTATATAAACAGCTTGAGATGAGGTATGGATTTATCTCCAGAAGTTCTATAATTGTATAGAATAATTTTATCTCTTTGGGTTTTTTTTTTTTGTTTTTTCCATATGAAGTTTAGAATTGTTTTAAAATCTGTGAAAAAATCTATTGGTATTTTGATGGAGATTGCAATGAATCTGTAGATGGTTTTCAGTAAAATAGCCATTTTTACTATGTTAATCCTACTGATCCAAGTGCATGGAGATGTTTCAATCTTCTGGTGTCTTCTTCAATTAAAAATGTAGTTTTAACAACAGAATATTGCTTTTGGCAATTGATGTGTTTTTACCCAAGATCCTATTTTGTAGAACATTTTAATACAGAAAAATAAACTACTTGCAATTAATCATTTTATGTAAAGTTTATTGACTTGATGCCTCACATCCAATACAGACCAAGAGGGAGTTTCTACCAAGTCTGAAAAGCAGGCTGCTGAGGAATCCACTAGAGGTATGTCTTCATGACCACAGAGTCATGGAGAAACAGTTTCATAAAGAAGAAACTATTTCATAATGAAACATTGGCTCTACAAAGCTTCAATTTTTATAGTTAGGATCTCAGATATGCCAAGCTGAGTAATAATCAGATGGAGGCTTTGGTGCAGAGGAGAACGCATAAAAATAAGCTAAAGCCTGGAGCAGGGTTAAAGAGGAAAGAAATAATCCATGAACCCTGGAAAGAGAATAGTATGGGAAAACCACCAAAACAAAACAAAAACAATTAAAAACAACATCAGCAGCAGCAACAAACCCACTGTGACATGTGTACAAGCAGTCATGTAGGAAAGCATTATGAGAAAAAGAGCCATGAATAATATAATGACTTTTATTCATTCCTTTATTTTGGTTTTCTTTCTTTCTCCTCCCTTCCATCTTTTCTTCCCTCTTTCCTTCCCTCCTTTTTTCATTCTTACTTTGGAAACTTTTCTATATAATATAATGAAATATGAACATAACTAAACTCTACCTCTCTATTTTTCTCACATCCCTTTGCTAACATTCTCTCCTCCCAGAATTTATTTCAGGCTCAGTATAATCTGAAGAATAAGGATAAAGAAATCTCTTGATGTATTCCTTATAAAGTCACTATTTGAAACCCAAGCAATAATGGTATGGTGCTGAGAGAATATAAATTAGATTTGCAATAGACAAATCAAGTATCTTAATTAGGGCCAGTATAAACTATTTCTGAGAAAATCATGCCTGTTAACTTTTGTTGTCATATTAATTTGCTTTTTAGCCCACATTCCTAAATGTATCTTAGTTTCCTACATGAAAAGCATTCAGTCTCATTGTACAAAAGAATTCATTGTTTATAGACATTACTTTGGAATGATTTTAGGAATTAGGGAACCTAATGTAAGCATAATATTACAAAGAACCAGCATTATAACATAACTATTTCATTCTACTTTATTGTTTACCTAAAATATACTTACAAATATTTTTGACTTTCTAAATTTTTGTTGATTTGCTAAATATTTCCAAGGAAAAGACTGACATTCTTATTCTAATTAAAATCTATAAAACTTTGTTTATGTAATCTTTCTAATTATGTTAAATTTGAAAAGAACTTGAGCAAAAATTGGTTGATTTTATGTACATATACATACACACATAAATATAGTAGCATCATAACTTCATAAATTAATGAATTATTGTGATTCTGACATGCTCAAAATATTTTACATACCACCACTCCAAAAATATATGGTCTCCATTCTCAAATAGAACTCAATTTTTGGGGGTCTAGATTTTACTTATAAATAACAGTCATATGCAGCAGCAGAGATTAGATAATAAACAAGTTATTAAATGTACAAAAAAAGATGGAAAAATAACTTAAAATGAATAAATAATACAAATGAGTTACATTCTATATTTGAAAATCAGAAAAACTCATAAAAGATATGATAACAGTTTATATCTCTGTGAATGAATAAGATACATTCTTTAGGAAATGGCTTAAAGGTATAATAAGTTAACATGAGAAAAATATAAACAAATGTACTTCCAAACAAAAAAAATAAACAATTTTAAAGTTTGAACTAAAAAATTTTGAATTCTTATGAGTTTCAGTATCATGGAAGTTTGGCTGGAGTAGTCTAGTGTTCCTTCCATTCTGTTTGTGTCACCATATTTCATTATTTGAATAAGAATTTAGCACCAGTAAGTGATAACTATAATTTCCCTAGAGGCAATTAGAGAGATTTAAAAAAAATCTTTGTATTCATCTTCATAACAGCAAACAAAAGTACACTGAACAAAAGATCATGTGCAACAATCTATGCGATAAAGCTCTCTTTATTTTTATTTATTTATTTATTTTAGTCTTAATGACCTTTATTTCCAAGACAGGGTTGTTTATCTCTTAGGATGTTGCTGTACAACACTTTTTTATTTTTATTTTTATATTATTTAAAATGTATTCACTTTTTTTAAAACTGGAAATCATCCTATTTTTAATTTTTATTATTAGTTACATTTTATTAACTCTGTATCCCAGCTGTATCCCGCTCCCTCATTCCCTCAATCCCACCCTCCCTCCCTCCCTCATCTACTCCCTGCCCCTTTCCAAGTCCACTGATTGGGGAGGACCTCCTTTCCTTTCATCTGACCCTGTTTTATAAGGTATTTTTAGGATTGGAGGAATGGATACAGAAATTGTGGTATTTTTACACAATGGAATATTACTCAGCAATATAAACGAGGAAATCATGAAATTTGCAGGCAAATGGTGGGATCTAGAAAAGATCATTCTGTGTGAGGTATCCCAGAAGCAGATAGACACACATGGTATATACTCCCTTATATAGACCTATAAGATATGATAAACATAATGAAATCTATACACCTAAAGAAGATAACCAAGAAACAGGACCCAGGGTAAGATGACCAATCCTCACTTAGAAAGACAAATGGGAGGTGCATTGAACATAGAAGAAAACAAGTAACAGGACAGGAGCCTACCACAGAGGGCCCCTGAAAGACTCTACCTAGCAGTGTATCAAAGCAGATACTAAGACTCATAACCAAACCTTCGGCAGAGTGCATGGAATCATGTGAAAGAAGGGGGAGTTAGTATGACGTGGAAAGGGTAGGAGCTCCATAAGGACCAAGTATATCTGGTCACAGGGGTCTTTTCTGAGACAGATACTCCACCAAGGACCATGTATGGATAAAACCTAGAACCTCTGCTTGGATGAAGCCCGTGGTAGCTCAGTAACCAATTGGTTTCCCATAGTAAGGGGAACAGGGACTATTTCTAACAGGAATTCAATGACTGACTCTTTGACCTCCCCCACCCCCAAGAGAGGAGGAGTCCTGCTAGGCCACAGAAGAGGACTTTGCAACCAGTCCTAGAGCTCTCTTTATTAATTTGAATAATATTTTCAACCTCCTAATATTTAAAGGTTTATGTGAGGGATTGTGTTATAGGAAAGGCAAGAGCCAAAAAAGAAGCGATTAGTGCTGAGTGAAAGGAATCCATCCCAAACTCAAAAGCATGCAGCTTAGAAGGGAAAATTCTGTAAAAAGGAAGAAAATATATAGATAGTTTATCCAAACCTCAATAATTTATTGCTATATGTTCTACCTTAATAATTAATAAACAACAATGAAAAATTTCAGAGTGTACTTTGTTAAATTTGAGGGATGTTTCTGTGGAAGCTATCCAGATAAGTTTAAATGAAGTCAAGGGGCCTACTTTCACTGTGGGTGGCACCATGCATTGTCCTAGTGTCCCAGACTGAATAAAAATCAGAAAGTTGATTGAGTACCAGCATTGATCCCTAACTCTCCATCCTGTGGAGCCAATGGGATCAGCTACAGGTGTTCCTGCTGCTACAATCCCTACCATAGTTAATTGTACCTTCATATTTTCTACTTTTCTGTTGCTATGATAAAGCACTGTGAGAAAAGACAGTTTAAGGAAAGTGATGGATGTTGGATAATGGTTTTAAGGGGAGACAAGTTTATCATGGAAGAGAGACAAAGAAAAAAATGGTAGACATGACAATGGGAGCACGAAAATAAGAGATTACACCCTCACTGTACACATGACTCATGAAGTGTGAACTGCAAGTAGCATGTGGCTTTAAATTCCTATAGCCCATTGCCCAGGATGTAGTCTGGACATGAGGACTCTGATGGAAATAAAACCCTGGCATCATTATTTTTCTTTATGCCGTGATCTATGCTTGTTTTCCTCTGAGTCTCATGTCAGCACATCAATAGACTGTTTGATGTGCTACTTGTCAACTTCTATCTGTCAGCTAAACTTACTGTTTTTACAGCTTTACATTTCTTTTTCCTGTCAAGAGTCCCAACTGTCCTCTTGTTGTCCATTCTAGCAACACTGTCCAATTCTAGTAGCATTAGTCTGACAGGATTTTGCAGTATGCTATGGTCCTTGGTGTCTCAGAGACTTAGTTCTTTATCCAGTAAAGTTTGTTTACTTGTCACCACATCAGCTAAATCATTTCTGCCATTTTTTTCTCATATTTTAATTAAGGTATGAATCTTCTCATGTACATTTTAGGCTCACAATTTTGTATAGAGAATTTAATTACAGGCACATTTATACTGTTATTTCAATAACATCAATCCCTGTTACAATAATACACCTGTTAGAGTGATAAAACTGAGTAAAAAACACAGAAAATCCCAGGAAGCTCAGCAAATTTGAAGGAGTTATTGAAAATATGGTTATTTATGAGAACTGAAATATGTCATTCAGTGCAAAGATAATTTGTATTTTTGAAGGAAATGGGAATATTAGTACAGGAAAAGAGAATTTTTAAAGATTAAGTGGTTTTGAATAACAATATCCTTGACATTTTATACAAAATTATTTTCTAAAAAATAAATGTCATAGTATAATAATTTAGAGAAATTTTAAGAAATGTGTTAACCTACATTAATTTTAAAAATACAATCCTATAGAGAATTGTAAAGAAAAAAGTCTTCCAAGGAAAATATCTATATTTGAAGAAAAATTATATTGTCTGTATTTTATGAGTAACACACAAGAATTATATTCTCAAAATACTCCAGCAGTTATGAACAAATAATGTAGATTTTTTTTTCAGATGTATAAATTAGCATCTAGAGAAATGGCTCAGAACGTGAATCTGTTGGTTTCCAAATTCATGCAGCTGAATTGGATATCCAGAACCCATATGGTGAAAATAGAAAAGTGACTCTGAAACTTGTGTTATGACCACCTTACACTGGATACCTGGAGTAGCATTTGGTACATGTACACACCCACAATTATACCCAGAGAGACATACACATACACACATCAATAAGTAAATATTTGAAAATCTAGAAAAAGAAAAATATATTGGACAAAGAATCTAGGCACTTGTCTATTTAAAATTCAAAGATCACAGCAACGTTCTACTTAATGTTACCTCTAAAATGTTGTCAATTCCCCACAACAGTAGACAGCTCTATGAAGTTTGTGTTTCTTCTACTATATAAAAATTGCTATTTGGGTCAACTTGTTGAATGCACATTAGTTTCTGTGGTACTGAAATAATTTCAAGAATCTTTGCCAGTTTTGGTCATTGGATCATTACGTCAGGTTTTTAAAGCACAACTTTATGAAATTTACCTTTAATGTTACTGTATTTCCATCAAATCTGTTTTCTTCCATAATTAGATGTCATAGCTAGCACCATCACTGTTAGATTCCAAATAAATAAATAAATACATAAATAAATAAACAAATAAAAGCTTACCAGAGCAGAATAATTAGGTTAACATTTCTTTGCTCAAAGTTCCATTGTAAAATTTATTAATGTTTACTAATCAAACTATTTTTATTCCTCTACTATTCTACTTTAGACTAAAATGTAATAATTTTAATATTCAGAGGAAGATTTTGGTGTGGAGTAAATTGACTTCATATATGATATTTCAATCACTTCATAATGAACATTATTGGATAAACACTTTTATAATTTATTTATTTATAATTATTAAAATAAATAAATTTAATTTAGTTTGTTCACAAATCTTTTTGAGGAATGAAAATCCATAATATATTTAACCCTAATATCCTGCTGCTAACCATGATCCTGTTTTCTTCAGGGATTCTGGAACTGTGACAACCGGAGTCTATCTGCCTTACTTCCAATTTCTAAATTTTCACTGCTCACTGTTTGCATTGAAACTGGAAAGCACTTCTGGTAGTTGTTACACTATTAAATTTGTAGTGTGTTTCTTCTTCAGATGTCTTGAATAAAAAGAAAAATAATTGGTAGAAAGAAAAGGCGGAAATGAGAAAGGCATATCTCTGCAAGATCTTAGCAGCCAAGGTTTGAATATTTAAGTCCAAAGAGAATTTCAACATGGGTAATAGGATAGGGGATGGTTAGAGCTATTTATTGAGTTCCATCTCAGCCTTGGATACAGTGAGATCCTGTCTTTTTTTAATTTTTATTAATTACACTTTATTCATTTTGTATCCCCCCATAAGCCCGTCCCTCCTCCCCTCCCGATCCCACCTTCCCTTCCCTTTCCTCATGCATGCCACCCCCAAGTCCACTGATAGGGGAGGTTCTCCTCTCCTATCTGATCTTAGTCTATCAGTTCTCATCAAAAGTGGCTGCATTGTCCTCTACTGTGGCTTGGTAAGGCTGATCCCCCCTCAGGGGGAGGTGAACAACGAGCAGACCAATCAGATTATATCAGAGGCAGTCCCTCTTTCCATTACTATGTAACCCACTTGGACACTGAACTGCCATGGGCTACATCTGTGCAGGGGTTCTAGGTTATCTCCACGAATAGTCCTTGGTTGGAGTATGAGTCTCTGGGAAGTTCCCTGTGTTCAAATTATCTTGTTCTGTTGCTCTGC
Source organism: Psammomys obesus (assembly GCF_907164565.1). NCBI lineage: Eukaryota > Metazoa > Chordata > Mammalia > Rodentia > Muridae > Psammomys > Psammomys obesus. Next base: position 48,022,806 of record NW_026593286.1, on the reverse strand, counting down.
TTGTGGAGTTCCCGTCCCCTCCAGCTCTTACTATTTCCCACTTCTTACATAAAATTCCATTCACTCTGCCCATCAGTTGGCCATCAGGCTCAGTATCTGCTTTCACAGTCTATACTGCAGAAGCTTTCAGAGGCCCTCTGTGGCAGGTTCCAAGGTTGTTTCCTGTTTTCTTCTGGCTTTCAGAGGCCCTCTGTAGCAGGTTCCTAGGTTATTTCCTATTTTCTTTTTCTTCTGATATCCATCCTCTTTGCCTTTCAGGATGGGGATTGAACATTTTAGTTAGGGTCCTCTCTTTTGCTTAGTTTGTTTAGATGTACAGATTTTAGTGGGTTTATTCTGTGTTGTATGTTTATATGAGTGAGTATATACCATGTGTGTCTTTTTGTTTCTGGGACAACTCACTCAGGATGATCCTTTCCAGGTCCCACCATTTACCTGCAAATTTCATGATTGCCTTAATTTTGATTGCTGAGTAATACTCCATTGTATAGATGTACCACAGTTTCTACATCCATTCTTCAGTTGAGGGGCATTTGGGCTCTTTCCAGCTTCTGGTTATTACAAATAAAGCTGCTACAAACATGGGTGAGCAAATGTCCTTTTTGTGTACTTGTGCCTCTTTTGGGTATATGCCAGGAGTGGTATGGCTGGATCTTGAGGAAGCGCTATTCCTAGTTGTCTGAGAAAGCGCCAGATTGATTTCCAGAGTGGTTGTACAAGTTTACATTCCCACCAGCAGTGGAGAAGGGTTCCCCTTTCTCCACAACCACTCCAGCATGTGTTGTCCCTTGAGTTTTTGATCTTGGCCATTCTGATGGGTGTAAGGTGAAATCTCAGGGTTGTTTTGATTTGCATTTCCCTAATGGCTAAAGAGGTTGAGCATTTCTTTAAGTGCTTCTCTGCCATTCGATATTCCTCTACAGAGAATTCTCACTTTAGCTCTGTTCCCCATTTTTTAAGTGGATTACTTGGTTTGCTGCTTTTTAGCTAATTCAGTTCTTTATATATACTGGATATGATTCCTCTGTCAGATAAAGGGTTGGTGATGATTCTTTCCCAATCTGTAGGCAGTCGCTTTGTTTTGATGACGGTGTCCTTTGCTTTACAGAAGCTTTTCAGTTTCATGAGGTCCCATTTATTGATTGTTGCTCTTAGAGCCTGTGCTGTTGGTGTTCTGTTCAGGAAGTTTTCTCCTGTACCAATGAGTTCTAGGGTATTCCTCACTTTTTTTTCTAGCCGATTTAATGTGTCTGGTTTTATGTTGAAGTCTTTGATCCACTTGGACTTCAGTTTTGTACAGGGTGATAAGTATGGATCTATTTTCATTTTTTTATAGGCAGACATCCAATTGGACCAGCACCATTTGTTGAAGATGCTATCTTTTTTCCATTGTATGATTTTGGCATCTATGTCAAAAATCAGGTGTCCGTAAGTGTGTGGGTTTATTTCTAGGTCTTCTGTTTGATTCCATTGATCCACCAGTCTGCTTCTATGCCAGTACCACGCAGTTTTTATAACTGTTGCTCTATAGTACAGCTTGAGATCAGGGATGGAGATACCTCCAGAAGATCTTTTATTGTAGAGGATTGTTTTAGCAATTCTCAGTTTCTTGTTATTCCATACGAAGTTGAGAATTTTTCTTTCCTGGTCTGTAAAGATTTGTGTTGGCAATTTGATGGGAATTGCATTAAATCTGTAGATTGCTTTTGGTAAGATGGCCATTTTTCCTATGTTAATCCTGCCAAGCCATGAGCATGGGAGATCTTTCCATCTTCTCATATCTTCCTCTAATTCTTTCTTCAGAGACTTGAAATTTTTTTCATACAAGTCTTTGACTTCCTTGTTTAGGGTTACACCAAGGTACTTTATGTCATTTGTAGCTATTGTGAATGGTGTTGTTTCTCTAATTTGTTTCTCAGCCTTTTTGTCATTTGTATACAGGAGTGCTACTGATTTTTTTGAGTTAACTTTGTATCTGGCCACTTTGCTGTTTATCAGCTGTAGGAGTTCCCTGGTAGAGTTTTTGGGGTCATTCATGTATACTATCAAATCATCTGCAAATAGTGATAATTTGACTTCTTCCTTTCCCATCTGTATCCCCTTGATCTCCTTCAACTGCCTTATTGCTCTAGGAAGGACTTCCAGCACTATGTTGAAGAGATATGGAGAGAGTGGCCAGCCTTGTCTTGTCCCTGATTTCAGTGGGATTGCTTTAAGTTTCTCTCCGTGCAGTTTTATGTTGGCTATAGGCTTGCTATATATCACCTTTATTATGTTTACCTATGTGCTTTGTATACCTGATCTCTCCAGTACTTTAAACATGAATGGATGTTGGATTTTGTCAAATGCTTTTTCAGCATCTAGGGAGATTATCATGTGGTTTGTTTTTTCTTTCAGTTTGTTAATATGGTGGAACACATTGATGGATTTCCGCATATTGAACCCCTGCATACCAGGGATGAAGCCTACTTGGTCATAGAGGCTAATATCTTTGATGTGTTCTTGTATTCGGTTTGCAAGTATTTTGTTGAGTATTTTTGCATCAATGTTAATAAGAGTGATTGGCCTGAATTTCTCTTTCTTTGTTGAGTCTTTGTGAGGTTTAGGTACCAAGGTGACTATGGCTTCATAGAATGAGTTTGGTAATGTTCCTTCTGTTTCTATTTCGTGGAATAGTTTGAAGAGAATTGAAGTTAGCTCTTCTTTGAAGGTCTGGTAGAATTCTGCGCTGAAACCATTTAGTCCTGGGCTTTTTTTGGATGGGAGACTTTTGATGACCGCTTCTTTTTCCTTGGGGGATATAGGATTATTTAATTGATTTACCTGGTCCTGATTCAACTTTGGTAAGTCAAATCGATCAAGAAAATTGTCCATTTCATTTAGATTTTCAAATTTTGTGGCATATAGACTTTTGAAGTAAGTCCTAATGATTGTTTGGATTTCCTCAATGTCTGTAGTTGATTTGGGTGATGTGTCTCTGCCCTTTAGTTAGCTTGGTTAAGGTTTGTAGATCTTGTTGATTTTCTCAAAGAACCAGCTCTTGGTTTCATTGATTCTTTGAACTGTTTTATTCGTTTCTAATTGATTGATTTCAGCCCTGAGTTTGATTATTTCCAGCCTTCTACTCCTTCTTGATGTGTCTGCTTTTTCTTTTTCTAGGGTTTTTTAAGTGGGCCATTAAGTTGCTTGAATGAGCTGTCTCAAATTTCCTCTTGAAGGCACTTAGTGCTATGAACTTTCCTCTTAGCACTGCTTTCATTGTGTCCCACAAGTTTGGGTATGTTGTATCTTCATTTTCATTGAGTTCTAGGAAGACTTTAATTTCTTTCTTTATTTCTTCCCTGACCCAGCTGTCATTTAGTAACAAGTTGTTTAGTTTCCATGTGTGTGTAGGCTTTTTGCTATTTTTGTTGTTGTTGAGGTCCAGCTTTATTCCATGGTGATCACAGAAGATACAAGGGATTATTTCAATCTTCTTGTATCTGTTGAGGCTTGCTTTGTGACCAACTATATGGTCTATTTTGGAGAAGGTTCCATGAGTTGCTGAGAAGAAGGTAATTTTTTTTTGTTTGGGTGTAAAGTTCTGTAAATGTATGTGAGGTCCATTTGATTCATGACCTCAGTCAGAGATATTGTTTCTTTGTTTAATTTCTGTTTTGTTGACCTGTCCTTTGTTGAGACTGGGGTGTTGAAATCTCCCACTATTAGTATATGGGGATCTATGTGTGGTTTAAGTTTTTTCAATGTTTCTTTTACAAATGTGGGTGCTCTTGTATTTGGGGCATAGATGGTCAGGATTGTGATGTCTTCCTGGTGGAATGTTCCCTTGACCAGTATGAAGTGTCCTTCTCCATCTCTCTTTATTAATTTTGGTTGAAAGTCTATTTTATCAGGTATTAGAATGGCTACTCCTGCTTGCTTCTTGGGTCCATTTGCTTGGAAAGTCGTCTTCCAAACTTTTACCCTCAGGTAATGTCTATCTTTGTGCCTTAGGTGTGTTTCTTGTATGCAACAGATTGCTGGGTTTTGTTTACCCATCCATTCTGTTAATCTGTGTCTTTTTACTGGATAGTTGAGTCCATTGATGTTGAGAGAGATTAATGACCAGTGGCTGTTAGATCCTTTGATTTTGATGTTGGCTGTGGTAGTAAGGTTGTGTGCTTGGTTGCTTTTGTTTTACTGTAGTATGCTTAATTATTTCCTGTGTTTTCTTGATATAAGCTAATTTTCTTGGGTTGTATTTTCCCTTCAGGTTTCTTCTGTACTGCTGGCTTTGTGTGTAGGTATTGTTGAAATTTGTTTTTGTCATTGAATATCTTGTTTTCTTTATCTATGAGGACTGAGAGTTTTGTGGGGTATAGTAGCCTGGGCTGACATCTGTGTTCTCCTAGGGTCTGCATGATATCTGTCCAGGTCCTTCTGGCTTTCATAGTTTCTGTTAAAAATCGGGTGTGATTCTAATAGGTTTGCTATTATATGTTACTTGGCCTTTTTCCCTTGCAGCTTTTAGTATTTTTTTCTTTGTTCTGTATACTTACTGTTTTGATTATTATGTGGCAGGAGGATTTTCTTTTCTGGTCAAATTTGTTGGGTGTTCTGTAGGCCTCATGTATTCTTTTTGGCTTCTCCTTTAACTTGGGGAAATTTTCTTCAATGATTTTGTTGAAAATATTTTCTGGGCCTTGGAGTAGGGAGTCTTCTTTTTCCTCTATTCCTATTTTTCTTGGATTTCTTGGACGGTCTGTGTCAGGAATTTTTTGGATTTAACATTTTCTTTGACAGATACATCGATTTCTTCCATTGTATCTTCTACACCTGAGATTCTTTCTTCCATCTCTTGTAGTCTGTTGGTTATGCTTACCTCTGTAGTTCCTGTTTTCTTCCCTAAATTCTTCCTCTCCATTATTTCCTCCTTTTGTGTTTTCTTTAATTTTTCCAGTTCAATCTTCAGGTCTTGAGTTGTTTTGTTTATTTCCTTCACCTGTCTGATTGTATTTTCCTCTTTTTCTTTTTGTTCCTTCAACTCTGTTGCTTTTACTTCTCTCAGTGATTTACTTATTTCGTCTCTGAAGGCCGCAAGCTGTTTGGCTGCATCTTCCCATATTTCTTCAAGGATGGCCATAATCTGCTTGTCTTTAACTTCCTCCATTTCTTTCTGGATAGCCATGATCTGTTTGTTTTTATCTTCCTCTAATTCTTTACGTATTTTCTTTGTTTCCTCTATTATCCTCTTCATCAGCATAGATGTAAGGTCATCTTCTTGATTTTCTATTATCCTGCGTTGTCCAGGGCTGTTCGCCCCTGAACGGCTGTGTTCTGGAGATGCCATATTGCTCTGTCTTTTGTTGGTTGAGCTTTTACGTGGACCTCTACCCATTGGGCTGATTTAGGTGTTGGCTGTTAGTTTCTGTGCTTCCTGGAGTTCTGAGGTAGGGAGAATCCCCTTGGCTGAAAGATGATTTTTCCTGAAGGAGTCCTCCTCTGCTTTTTGGTTATGGTCACTGTATGGCCAGTGTTTCTCAGGAGTTGCCACTGCTCACCTCAGGTTTATAGCCCTGAGTAGTAGCTGTGGTGTTTGTTAGGCAGGGTGGGATCTCCTCTTACCCATAGAAGTTCTCAAGACAGCTGCCCCACTGCTGGGTTTCTCGTTATAAATTTAGTGTGCTGCTGCTCACTAAATTTCCAGCTACAGTCCTCTTGAAGAACCTGCTGATTCCCTAGCTGTGGGGTTTTCTCCCAACAGGGAAACTCAGTCTGTTATCCTGGGGCACACAGTTCTGTCCGGGAAAGGGATAGGTGTGCCCAACAAGACTCTGGGCCAGAGGCTGAGTGCTCTGCTCTGGGCCTGGAGAATGTGCACCTAGGTTGAGTTGGCGCCTGGGGGCACTGCTCTGGTCTGGAGGCTGGGTGCCTCACTCTGGACCAGAAGCTGTGTGTCCCTGACTGAGATGGCAGCTGCAGGCACTGCTCTGGTCCAGACGCTGTGGGTGCAGCCCTCTTGAAGGACCAGGAATTCCCACAGTTTTGACAGTCTAGCTAGTGATAACTGGTTGATCCTTGGAACAGTATCTGAGGGCTGCTGTAATGGCTCTCTGGCTTTTGTAGGTTTGAGGATGCAGCTGTGTGTCCCAGTGCCCTAGAGGAACTCAATAATGGTGGCTGAGAACAGTGCTCCTGCCTGCATTAGAAAGCTAGAGCCTAGAGTCTGCTTGAATCCAGGAAGTCTCTTGGTGCTGGGTGTCCTGAGCGTTAGACCTGATGATCCCCTCCGCTGGGGGTTTCCTTCTGCCAGAGACACCCAGTCTTTGCTCTGGGTACCGCTGTTCTGTTTGGGGTGGTGAATAGAACCCACAGGCACAGATGCCTGCCTGTGGCTCCGCCTTTTTGGCCTTTGGGAGCCTGGTCGTCTGCCTAAATTGGATAGTTTTTCCAAGACCTTTTCAGTGTCGGGTGTTGGCTGAGTGCTCTGAGGTCAGACCAGCTGTTTCCCTTCCTGTGGGTTTGCACCTGACAGTGAAACGCAGTCCTCTGTTGCTCTGGTGCCCTGGTGCCCTGGGGCCCACTGTTCTATCTGAGGCGGCGAATCAGGTGCGCAGGCAGGCAGGGCTGTGTGCAGGCACCTGGGGACCCCGGCTCTGGCTCCAGGCTGACTCCTGGGGCGCCCAAGGAACCCGAATCTTTTCCAGGGGATGTCTGGGTGACCTAAGGTCAGTCCCAATCGTCTCCTGCTCCGTGGGGTTAGCTCTCGACTGGAAAATCCAGTCTGTGATGTTTTGGGCCCACAGTTCAGTCTGAGACAGTGACCAGATCACGCTGTCGTGTAGCTCTGGGCTGGTGACCAAGCGTCTGGCAGAACCAGGATCTCTTCCGTGGTTTAGCAGGGTGAGTTAAAGCTGATTGAATCCCCCACCATGAGGTATCCTCTCACCTGTGAAACACAATCACTTGTGTTTTATGGCTGCGAGTTCTGATTGCTGGTCACTGTGACAATCCTGTTGTGCTGCTCCTCAGAATGAGAGTCCTCCAGGTGCAGCCATCTTGCCCCCCCACCCTGAGATCCTGTCTTATTAAAACAAAACAAAAGAAAACAAAAAAAAAAACTCGTAAAAACACAAATTGATTAAAACAAAATTTTCAAAAGTCTCTATGTAACATAAGCATACTAATAGAAAGTATAAAATAATAAAAATAATGACATAAAGACTAATTGAAAAAATTTTAGGATGTAGCAACAGAGTAAATCAAATTATCAGATTTCTGTACCATAAGTAAGAAATCTGTAAAATCTGAGGCATATCAAACTCTTACTGTTGAAGTTGCTTGAATCTGTCTTCTTAAACTGGCTTTTTTTTTTTTTCTAAATGTTGCTTTCCAAGAAATTGTATATTTTTAACAGGACAATACAAAGGATGAAGAGTTTCTAATGAAAATTATTTTAAGATGTTTTGAGTGAAGTTATTTCTTGTTTATAGAGAATTGCTTTCTTATTTTCACATAGTGCAAATTAAATCATAATCATTACAAAACATATATACCTCAAATGCAAATGATTATTCAAATAGCAATAAGATATTCAAAATAAATCACATGTTGTGCACATTACAAATTTAGACACTGAATATTTAAATACTTTATAGTGATTTTTATCAATAGAACTGAAATGAAATAAAATGAAAATAGATACAAAAAGTTTAATTACTTACATGTCAAAGTAATGCTTAGTTTAAGATTAAACTAATTATTAAACTAATTATGAAAATAATTAAAAAAATTATGAGGTTGCCCAGTATTTTGAAATCAATAGAAAAATTGATAATACATAAAATTTTGCTTCAGAGAGCAAAAATATTTTAAGGCATTTCAAGTTATGAAAATTTAACTTTTGTTAGTACAAGAAATCTTTTTTTCTCTTTTTTTATTTTTCTTTTTAGTTACAATTTGTTAACTCTGTGTCCCAGCTATATCCTGCTCCCTCATTCCCTCCCCCTCCCCGACTCCCTCCCTGGTGTCCCCCTTGCCCCTTTCCAAGTCCACTGATAGGGGAGGACCTCCTCCCCTTTCATTTGACCCTGTTTTATCAAGTATCTTCAAGGCTGGCTGCAAAGTCCTCCTTTGTGACCTAACCGGACTGTTCCTCCCCTGAGGGGGGGAGGTCAAAGAGCCTGCCCTTGAGATCCTGTTAGAAATAGTCCTTGTTCCCTTTACTTTGGAAAACTACTTGGTTACTGAGCTACCACGGGCCACATCTGAGCAGAAGCTCTAGGTTATATCCATAGATGGTCCTTGGTTGAGTGTCAGTCTCAGAAAAGGCCCTGTGCCCAGATATATTTTGTCCTTGTAGAGCTCCTATCCTTTCCATATCATACTAACTCCCCTTCTTTAATATGATTTTCTGCACTCTGCCATGGTTTGGTTATGAGTCTTTGTGTCTGCTTTGAAACACTGCTAGGTAGAGTCTTTCAGATGCCTTTTGCGGGAGACTCCTGTCATACATTCAATGCACATCCCATTTGTCTTTCTAAATGAGGATTGATCATCTTCACCCATGTCCACTTACTTGATTATCTTCTTTAGGTGTGTATATTTCATTATGTTTATCATATATTGTAGGTCTATATAAGCGAGTATATACCAAGTTTGTCTTTCTCCTTCTGGGATACTTCACTCAGAATGATCTTTTCTAGATCCCACCATTTGCCAGCAAATTTCATGATTTCCTCCCTTTTGATTGCTGAGTAGTATTCCATTGTGTAAAAATACCACAATTTCTGTATCCATTCCTCCATTGATGGACATCTGGTTTGTTTCCAGGTTCTGGCTATTACAAATAAAGCTGCTACAAACATGGTTGAACAAATGTCCTTGTTGTGTACTTGAGCAAATTTTGGGTATATACCTAGAAGTGGTATAGCTGGGTCTTGAGGGAGCACTACTCCTAATTGTCTGAGAAAGCACCAGATTGACTTCCAAAGTGGTTGTACCACTTTACATTCCCACCAGCAATGGAGGAGGGTTTCTTTTTCTCCACAACCTCTCCAGCATGTGTTGTCACTTGAGTTTTTCATCTTGGCCATTCTGATGGGTGTAAAGTGAAATCTCAGGGTTTTTTTGATTTGCATTTCCCTAATGGCTAATGAGGTGGAGAATTTTTTTAAGTGTTTCTCTGCCATTTGATGTTCCTTTTTCAAGAATTCTCTGTTTATCTCCGTTCCCCATTTTTTAATGGGATTACTTGGTTTGTTGCTTTTCTGCTTCATTAGTTCTTTAGATATACTGGATATTAACCTTCTGTCAGATAAAGGGTTGGTGAAGATTCTTTTCCAATCTGTAGGCAGTCGTTTTGTTTTGATGACTGTGTTTTTTGCTTTACAGAAGCTTTTCAGTTTTATGAGGTCCCATTTATTGATTGTTGCTCTTAGAACCTCTGCTGTTGGTGTTCTGTTCAGGAAGTTGTCCCCTGTGCCAATGAGTTCTAGGCTATTCCCCACTTTTTTTCCAACTGATTTAGAGTATCTGGTTTTATGTTGAGGTCCTTGATCCACTTTGACTTTTTAGTTTTGTGCAGGGTGATAAATATGGATCTATTTTCATTTTTCTGCATGTAGACATCCAGTTGGACCAGCACCATTTGTTGAATATACTGTCTTTTTTCCATTGAATGGATTTGGATTCTTTGTCAAATACCGAGTATTCATAGGTGTGTGGGTTTATTTCTGGGTCTTCTATGCGGTTCCCTTGATCCTCCTTTCTGTTTCTATGCCAATACCATGCAGTTTTTATTACTGTTGTCCTGTAGTACAGCTTGAGATCGGGGATGGAGATACCTCCAGATGATCTGCTGTTGTACAGGATTGTTTTGGAGATTCTGGGTTTTTTGTTTCTCCATATGAAGTTGAGAATCTTTTTTTCAAGTTCTGTAAAGAATTGAGTTGGTATTTTGATGGGGATTGCATTGAATCTATAGATTGCTTTTGGCAGGATGGCCATTTTCACAATGTTAATCCTACCAATCCATGAGCATGGGAGATCTTTCCATCTTCTGAGATCTTCTTCGATTTCTTTCTTCAGAGATTTGAAGTTTTTCTCAAACAGGTCTTTCACTTCCTTGGTTAGAGTCACACCAAGGTTCTTTATGTTATTAGTGGCTATTGTGAAGGGTGTTGTTTCCCTAATTTCTTTCTCAGCCTTTTTGTCTTTGGTGTACAGGAGGGCTTCTGATTTTTTTGGGTTGATTTTGTATCCTGCCACTTTGCTGAAGGTGTTTATCAGCGGGAGGAGTTCTCTGGTTGAATTTTTGGGGTCGCTCATATATACTAACATATCATCTGTGAATAGTGACACTTTGACCTCTTCCTTTCCAATTTGTATCCCCTTAATCTCCTTTAGAAGTCTTATTGCTCTGGCTAGGATTTCAAGTACTATGTTGAAGAGATATGGAGACAGTGGTCAGCCTTGTCTTGTCCCTGATTTCAGTGGGATTGATTTAAGTTTCTCTCCATTGAGTTTGATGTTGGCTATAGGCTTGCTGTATATTGCCTTTACTATCTTTAGGTATGTTCCTTGTATCCCTGCTCTCTCCAAGACTTTAAACATGAATGGGTGTTGGACTTTGTCAAATGCTTTTTCGGGACCTAAGGAGATGATCATGTGGTTTTTCTCCTTCATTTTGTTTATGTGGTGGATTACATTGACGGATTTCCGTATGTTGAACCACCCTTGCATGCCTGGGATGAAACCTACTTTGTCATGGTGGATGATATCTTTGATGTGTTCTTGGATTCGGTTTGCAAGTATTTTATTATTGAGTATTTTTACAACAATGTTCATAAGAGAGATAGATCTGAAGTTCTCTTTTTTTGTTGGGTCTTTGTGTGGTTTATGTGTCAAGGTGACAGTGGCTTCATAGAATTAGTTTGGTAGTGTTCTTTCTGTTTCCATTTTGTTGAAGAGTTTAAGGAGAATTGGTGTTAGCACTTCTTTGAAGGTCTTGTAGAATTCTGCCCTGAAGCCATCTGGTCCAGGGCTTTTTTTGGAGGGGAGACTATTAATGACTGCTTCAATTTGGGAGATATAGGGCTATTCAGTCTTTCTACCTGATATTGGCTTAATTTTGGTAGATGGAATCTGTCAAGAAAATTATCCATTTCATTTAGATTTTCAAATTTTGTGCCATATAGGTTTTTGTAGTATGACCTAATAATTGTTTGGATTTCCACAGTGTCTGTAGTTTGTCCCCATTTTCATTTCTGATTTTGCTGATTTGGATAGTTTCTCTCTGCTTTTTAGTTAGTTTGGCTAAGGGTTTGTCTATCTTGTTGATTTTCTCAAAGAACCAGCTTTTTGTTTCATTGATTCTTTGGATAGTTTTATTTGTTTCTAATTGATTGATTTCAGCCCTGCGTTTGATTATTTCCAGCCGTCTGCTCCTCTTGGGTGTATCTGCTTCTTTTTTTTCTAGGGTTTTCAGTTGGGCCATTAAGTTGTTTGTATGTGATGTTATGAATTTCTTCTTGCAGGCACTTAGTGCTATAAATTTTCTCCTCTTGGGTGTATCTGCTTCTTTTTTTTCTAGGGTTTTCAGTTGGGCCATTAAGTTGTTTGTATGTGATGTTATGAATTTCTTCTTGCAGGCACTTAGTGCTATAAATTTTCCCCTCAGCACTGCTTTCAATGTGTCCCATAAATTTGGGTATGCTGTGCCTTCATTTTCAATGAATTCTAGGAAGTCTTTAATTTCTTTCTTTATTTCTTCCTTGACCCAGCTGTCATTGAGTAGTAAGTTGTTCAATTTCCATGTGCATGTCGGCTTTTTGTTGTTTCTGTTGTTGTTGATGTCCAGCTTAAGTCCATGGTGGTCGGATAGTATACAAGGGAATATTTCCATCTTTTTGTATCTGTTGAGGCTTGTTTTGTGACCAACTGTATGGTCTATTTTGGAGAAGGTTCCATGTGGTGCTGAAAAGAAGGTGTACTCTTTTGAGTTTGGATGAAAAGATCTGTAGAAAAGATCTGTCTATTAGGTCCTTTTGATTTAGGGATTCTGTGAGTGCTTTTATTTCCCTATTTGGTGTCTGTCTGGTTGATCTGTCCCTTGATGAGAGTGGGGTGTTAAACTCTCCCACGTTTAAGGTATTAGGATCAATGTATGATTTAAGCTATAATAATGTTTCATTTACGAATGTAGGTACTCTTGTATTTGGGGCATAGATATTCAAGATTGTGATGTCCTCTTGGTGGATTTTTCCTTTGATGAGAATATAGTGGCCCTCCTTATCTTTTTTGATTAACTTTGGATGGAAGTCTATTTTATTAGATATTACGATGGCTACTCCAGCTTGTTTTTTGGAACCATTTTCTTGAAAAACATTTTTCCAGCCCTTTACTCTGAGGTGGTGTTTATCTTTGTTGCATAGGTGTGTTTCTTGGATGCAACAGAATGTTGGATCCTGTTTCCACAAACATTCTGTTAGCCTGTGTCTTTTTATTGGGGAGTTGAGTCCATTGATATTGATAGATAGTAGTGACCAATGCATGTTAGTTCCTTTTGCAATGGAGTCGGTGATCTTACCCTGTTTCATTGCTTGTTTTCCTTTCATTTTTGTTGAGATACTATCTGTATGCCCTGTTTTCTTGGGTGAAGTTGTTTTCATTGGATTGGAGTTTTCCTTCTAGTATCTTCTGTGGGGTTGGTTTGCTGTGTAGATATTGCGTAAATTTAGTTTTGTCATGGAATATTTTGTTTTCTCCATCTATGTTGATTGAAAGCTTTGCAGGGTATAGTAGTCTGGGTTGACATTTGTGATCTCTTAGAGTCTCCATGATACTTGCCCAGGCCCTTCTGGCTTTCATAGTTTCTGATGAGAAGTCCGGTGTGATTCTGATAGGTCTACCTTCATATGTTACTTGGCCTTTTTCCCTGGCTGTTTTTAATATCTTTTCTTTGTTCTGTAGATTTAGTGTTTTGACTATGATGTGACGTGATGTGTTTCTTTTCTGGTCTAGTCTATTTGGAGTTCTGTAGGCTTCTTGTATATTTACAAAAATATCTTTCTTTAAGCTGGGAAAATTTTCTTCTATGATTTTCTTGAAAATATTTTCTGGACCTTGGAGCCTGGAGTCTTCTTTTTCATCAATTCCAATTATTCTTAGATTTTGTCTTTTCATAGCGTCCTTGATTTCTTGGATATTTTGTGATTGGAACTTTTCTGATTTTACTTTTTCTTTGAGAGAAGTATCAATTTCTGCAAGTGTGTCTTCAGCTCCAGAGATTCTCTCTTCTATCTCTTGTATTTTGTTGGTGATGCTTACTTTTGTGGTTCCTGCTCTTTTCTCCAAGTTCCCCAGCTCAACCGTTTTCTCATTTTGTGTTTTCTTTATTGATTCTAATTCTGTTTTCATGCCTTACACCATTTCTTTCATCTGTTTGAATTTGGATTCCTGTCTCTCTACAATGGTCTCTATTTCCTTGTTCATTTCCTTTTTGTATGCCTCTAATTTTATCTCTACTTGTGCCTCTATTTGTTTGGCTATGTTTGCCTGTGTTTCTTTAAGGCAAGTCTATTTCTTCTTTCTTTACCTCCAATTGACTGGCCAACTCTTTGAAAGTTTTGTTCATTTCCTCCTTATGAGCCTCAAATAATTGGGTAAAGCATGGCTTTAAGGTCATTTTCCTGTGCTTCTGATGAATTGGAGTAGCCATCAATTTTGGGGTTTCCTAGTGATGTCATGATGTCCTGATTTATGTTGGAAGTGTTCTTTCGCCTACCCCTGGCCATTGGCTTTTCTGAAACCTTCCCTGTTTGTTTTTGGATTCTGCAGATCAGACTGGTACTGTCTCTCTCTGCCATCTGTAGAGTTCTTCAGCAAGCTGAGAGAGGTCCCGTGTCCTCAGTGTGTGCTGAGGACTAGCTGTACCTGTGGGAGAAAAGTACTCAGGCGAAGACGGGGCAAATGCAAGTGTGTGTGTGTGTGTGTGTGTGTGTGTGTGTGTGTAGGTATGTGTGTGTGTAGGTATGTGTGTGTAGGTGTGCGTGGACGTGTATCTCAATGGACAGAGTGATGGCTAATGTTGAACCCTTGAGTGTGTGGGAGAGGCCCTGCACTGTATATGTCGCAGGCGCTAATGATGATCGCAGCACAATTTCTGGCATTAACTGCCTTAACTCCTCAATTAGACCCATAGAGCAGGAACTTTAATGCCCCAAGTGCCCCTCTGTTTCCCAAAGTGGGTATATGGGTGGGAGGGGGTTCAATGCCTGGCTTCTGTTTTAGAAGGACTCAGGATCTGGGGATCTGCAGATTTTCAAGGGTGCACTCACTTACAGGCAGGTCACTTGGCAGAGATCAGGGTATCTGGGTTCTCTGCTCTCTGGTTTGGCCCTGCTTTTTTGATGTGCTCCACCAGCTCCGTGCTGCTGTCACTGCCAGGTTATGAGGTCTTGCTGCAGCTGGAGATTTCAAGGTGGTCACGTCAATAGGAATCATGGTAATCAGGCTTTCTGTTTTCTGGTTTGGCCCTGGTTAGTCTTAAACTGGAGGGCTGATGTGCCCTGCCAGCTCAGTGCTGCTCCGCCCCAAGTTAGAAAGTCCCATTATAACTGGAGACTGGGTTGCTGGTCCAGATGTTTTCTGGGAAGTCCTGGGGTCTTTTCACTCTGCTCTCCCAGCGCCTGGTGTGCCTAGCTAGTGTGGCGTTTCTGTCTGGTTTTGGTGAGTATATAGCATATTTTCTGTCACTGTGGGATTGGGTGGGCCGTATTGTCAGTGATCTCGATCCTGTGGAGCTAGTATGGCGTCTAGCAGACTCGGGCCCTGGGAGAATGGTGCAGCCGCTGTGCGGATCTGGGACTCCAAGACGGGTACTGCTGGCACCTGCCGCTAAAGGGCTTGGAGCTCCGCCTCAGCCGCTGCAGACCCCAGGCAGTTACATCTTCCCCACACAAGTCTCAGGGTGACCCGCGACCAAAGTTTTCGCCTCCTGCGATGTTCCCTGTTGTTTAGGAAGCCTCACCGTTGTTTTCCTGGGTTAGAGGTCCTTCCACGCACCAACTCAGATGGTTAACAATTCCACAGCTCAGAAACTGTGTGTGCTAGTCGCCATCTTAGCTCTGCCCCCAGCTCACAAGAAATCTTTATCATGATTTTACTTGAAATAAAATACATCACTTTCCTTCCTCCCTTTCATTACTCCTACACCTCCCAGATACCCTCCCTTCAGCCCATCTATAACAACTACACACTCCTTCAAGCAAAAACTAATAAAATCAGCACATACCTACCCTGGAATAATAAAATTCCGTCTGTATGCCCAAGATAAATGAGGTCATATGTCTTACAAAACATATGAGTGCAAGCTTTTCTTAAGTTACATTAATAATCATCTAATGTTTAAACAGCACAAACATCTACTAATACATTGGGCAAATAAATTGATATAACTGTGGTATACACACATATATAATTGTACTTATAAAAAGGAAATATACTGCTGTACCTTTTGAAGTGATGATATAATGAAATTATGATTCATTCTTGCAAACATCATGATGGACCCAAGAATCTAGGCACACAATATGTACAGCTCCCACTTAGAAAAATTTTGAGGAGAGACACTAATCTACTGTAAAATATATAGAAATTTAATTAAAAAATCAGAGAAGTGAAAAAAGTTGCTGTTTCCTTTCTTTGTGGTAATTATACAGACACATACACACAGGTCCTCACCAGCTAAACACTCTCCACACATGAGAAAACTTGAATAATAAAATTAAAATTAAAAAAAATAAAAAAATAAAATTAAAATTTGTGTGAATTTATTGCATATATCTCTATATAAGAATGAAAAGAAATGCTAATATATATAAAGTTTCAGAAATTGTACATAAACTCCAATTTTGTTATGAACAAGTCAAAATAATTAAGTTGTTGATTTCATCATATAATATACAAGTGAGACTATTACTAAAAGGACAAATACTAAGATAACAGAAAATGAAAGATCAGTGCATGAATTTCTCTGGTAGCATAGTATTAAACTGACAGAAATGGTATTTCCTAAAGCAAATGTAATGAAAACAATTATGAGCTGGTAACAAATTAATTGTATTATTTTTTTAACATAGCTATAGTTAAGGAATATGTGCAGACAATATTCTATCCTGATTGTTAAACAAATACTATTTTCTTAGGAAATTAAGGCTCATGCTAGAGGAGATGAAACTAATTCATGTTGTTAAATATGAAAGAAAGAGAGAGACAGAGTATAAATAAGAAAAAGTTATTTCTATGATTCCAGCCTCTATGAGACTGAGGTAGGAGAAGCACAAGTTACAGAACTATGGGCAACACATGAAGAATTTGTCTTAAAGAAACAAAAGAATCTTTATCTCAGAAGGGGGAATAACTGTGAATAAACATAAATGTAAATGATGAGGAATGATTATCTCCAGTAATGAAAATGTCCTATGATAAAAGAGTACTTGCCTCTTTTAGCTTTGTGAAATAGCAAATAGTCTTAGTAGCTTTGAGAGATGAACAAGGTTTTAGAGAAAAAGTTTCAGGAAAGCAGTAAGAGCTAACATCAAAAGATGCTTAATCCTCATTAAGATGAACAAATGTGATAGACACTGTAAGCAGGAGAAGAAAGGAAACAGGCCTCTGAAAGATTACTGATTGAAGTAAAGAAGCAGAGGCTGAGACTCATAGCCAAACTTTGGACAGAGTGCAGATAATCTTATGAAAGAAGGGGGAGATGGAAAGACCTGCAGTTGGCAGTAGCTCCAAAAGACCAATAAAGCAAACAAAACAAAACAAAAAAACAAAAAACACAAACACACACACACACACACACACACGCAAAAAAAAAAAAACCCACAAAAAAAAAAAAAAAAAAAAAAAAAAAAAACTGAAGCCCTGGGGACCCTGTAGTGACTGATACCCCAACCAAAGACAATGCATGGAGAAGACCTAAAAGCCTGGCTTAGATGTAGTATGTAGACCCATTTTCCAAGTGGGTTCTTAGTAAGGGGAGTAGGGGCTGTCTTGACATGGACTCAGTAATAGGCTCTCTATCACCTCCCGCTAGGAGTGCAGCCCTGCCAGGGCACAGAGGAAGACAATGCACCGAGTCCTGATGAGAGCTGATAGGCTAGGGTCAAATAGAAGAGGAGGAAGCCCTCACCTGTCTCTAGTCTACGGAAGAGTCATAGGGGGAGATGAAGGAGGGTGACACAACAGGGATACAAATTGAATTGTAAAAAATGATAATAATAAAAAATTAAAAAAACTGTAAACTTTGGTAGCTGGCTGTGAGTCTGTTCTAAGTTCTGGCAAGGGACATACCTCAGGGCATCTCCTGTCCAGTCTGCCCATGCATGGAGCCCTGTTTTCTGGGAACTCGCCTCCCACACTTGGGGAGAGCCTAGTTAGGACTGCTGAGGGAGGCCCCAGTATCAGACCTTCCCAGAGACTAGGAGTAAGGAGCACTCAGCTTGTGGCCCAATTGATGAGCTTTGCCTGCTGGTTTCCAGGTGGGTTCCCTTGTGAGGGGAGCAGGGGTTGTCTCTGAAGTGAACTTGGTGGCTGACTCTTAATTACCTCCTCCTGAGAGGGTAACAGCCTTACCAAGCTGTAGGGTAGGACAGTGCAGCCAGTCCTGGTGAGGCTTGGTGGCTGGTCACATGGAGGGGAGGCATATCTCCCCTGTTGGTATACTTGAAGCATGGGAGGGGAAAGGGAGGGCAGGAAGGAGGGAGGGTGGGATTGGAAAAGATAGTGGAAAAGGGAGGGAGGGTGGGATCTGTAGGGGACAAGGTCAGGGGCTGCAGCTGGGATACAGGGTGAATGAATTGTAATTAATAAAAAATATTAATTAAAAAATAAACAAAATAAAAAAAACAACCCTCCCAAAAAACTTTGGTAATTTTATTTCTGAGAGAAATAAGGACCACTGGAAGGCTACATGTGAAGAATGATAAACAATATCCAGTAAAAGTTTTTAATGGCAAATGCCTTCCTTTATTTTTAAACATTGGGCTGAGACAGTTTCCATGGAATCAGCATAGTTAAGAATTTGGAAACGTCCTTTCTTATTTTTTTTAATTCTGAACATTTGGCTAATATTTATAACTAATTAGATGTGTTGTTTAGTAATCTAGTGTAGAATGTTTGTTGGGGTAACCTGTACAAATTATGCTTCTTGTAAAATGCATACAGCTTCTGATTTGGAAATACCATGCAGGCAGTCTCAGTCTCCAAAGATAGCAGAGCATAGACAAAAGGATCCTTCTAACCTGGGAAATTGGTGCAGCCCTGAGCTGCTTACAGCTTTCATGGGGAGGGAAGTTAACTTATTTTGCATGTGCAACTGAATAGGATTCCCACTGATATAATTTGTTGAGAGAAAATTTCTCCCAGTACACATAAAATAAGTACAAGCAGCTACTGAAACATATTTGGTGAGAAATCATAACATCAAAAATATGTTCATAATTAAGGAGACATATTTAAGAGAATTTCCCTTTATGTGTAATCTTTGAACAAGTGAATTTGACTTCCTAAGTTCCAATTCATACCCCACAGAATAGTCTATAATGTCATATTGAAACCACATCTAACTAGTAGTTGATAGATTTAGGTCTCAGGACTTTAAAATAAAGGAAAATGTATAAAATGTACACTATTATATTTACTATATCCCTGATAATCACTAAAATGCTGTCAATATTTTAGCTATTTTAGTTTATTTTATAACATGAACTGAGCCAAGGTTTTCCATTTAAAGACAAAAATGATAATTTTAAAACACGTTTTGTTTTATTTTGCACTATTGCCTAATTTTTATCAATGAGTTATAATATTAGTCAGCTACTACTAAGTTCATTGCTTTCATACAATGTAATGTTTACAAAGGAAGATAAAATATTTTTAAGAATTATCAATAACCATTTTTAAGTCAACTTTGTGGTATTCTTGAATACGATTTTATATTTTCTAATTTTTAATAAATTACGTTTAATAATATTTTTAGAGAGAGGATTCAAGATGACAGCGCCTAGAAGACACTGTCTGGTGAGCAGAACAGCAGTGACTACACAGCAACCAATAGACCAAACTGTGGGCCCTAAAACACCAGTGGTTGTGCTTCACTGTTGAAAGGAAACGCCAGTGTGGGAAGTAATCAGGTCCATTCTCAGGTCACCCAGCTAAACCCCAGAAGAATTTTTGGGTCATGGCTGGCACTGTCTCCAGCCCAGAGACACATGCCTGTATGCTCTGATCATCATACCAGACTGAACTGTGGGCTCCAGTCGAGAGAAAACCTCATAATGGTGAAGGAAGCACTCCTGCCGACTGACCAAGACACCAGGGAAAAGATCCCTGGCTCCTGCAGGCAATCAGTCACCAGCCCAGAGACCAGCCTGCACACCTGACTCATCATCCCAGACAGAACTGTGTGCCCCAAAGCACCAGAGACTGGATCTCCCTGTTGGGAGGAAACCCCATGGTGAGTGAAACATCAAGTGTGACCTCAGGACACCCAGCTACTCCCCAGAAAATTTCCTAGGTTCCTGCAGGCTCCAGGAACTAACTTCCTGCTCTCACCTGCTATTGATTACTACTTGGGTACTGGGTTACAGAGGTCCAACCTCAGACTTACAGACACCTGGGACCCAAGGGAGCAGTCCCTAGATGTTGTTCAAAAGCTCAAACTGTCTCTCTAGCTAAACTATCCACACCCTTTAAATCATACTTTAACATAATTTGGTGGTTGGGAATAAGCTCCCAGTGATACATCCCAAACTTAAAACCTAAAAACTCCCTGATCAATTACTGTCTCTTTAAGAGAGATTCTTAAACAGACCCAGAAGCAAAAGACAGCCTACTGTGGACAAACCAGACACTTAACATAACAAAACTGGCTGCCACTACAGTCTAACAGGAGGGGTACCCAAGGATGGCTTCCTTATACTCTGGCTGGCTCAACTCAGCTCAGAGCAATAACAGCAGCCATGTCTGGAAATAAATAAAATGGAGACAAACAGACCTCTAGACAGAGCTTGGCCTAAAACTACATCTAAAATAAAAAGGCCACGGCAGAGGTTGTTTTAATCCCTTTTGGCTTTGTTTTGGTTGTCATAGTCATGGATCTAGTTGCAATATGTTTAATGGTGATGGCTCTTCTCCATGTCTTCTTCAAGAAAGTTCAAGGAGAAAATGGGGGAAAAGCCAAGAAATGGAATACTAAGTGACAGACAATAAAAACGGCACTCTTCCTAATAAAAAATAGATTAATAGCGGCTAAAATTCAAAGCTTTCTGGCTGCAAGATACTTGTCAGCTCTTTCGGGTAAGGGTCTGCCAATTCACTGTAACAACAACTAAATTCCAAAAAATAACCAACTGGGCTTTACTTATTACAGCCTAAATTGACAAAACTGATCCAAACTTAAAAGTTTTTTGTCTCTTTGCTTGGTTTTCATTTAAAGGCTTTGAGTTACAATGATATGGATTTGAGAAAAAAATATTTGAACAAGTTGGTGAAGGCACATGCCTTTAATCCCAACACAAAGTGAAAAGAAACAGGCAGATCTCTTAGTTCCAGATCAGCCTAATTTACATAATAAAAGCCAGGGCAACAACTCCTACTGTTTAGTCACTTGCTGAGAGAAATAGGATAAGATTCAAAATGACAAAATTGTCCTTAGTTTAAGTTCTTACTGATCTAAAGGTTGCATTCACATCAATTTTAAGTTTATGTAAGGAGAAATGATGTCCCACTGCTCAACCAATCTAAAAAACTGGTAATTCCACAGAATTGGTACAAAAAGACATTTAGCTTAAGAAATATGTTCTGTTGGTCAATGTAAGGACTCAAAATTAGGCTAGAAGACAAACATGCAAACTGCATGCCTCTCACATAAGAAAATATTTAAATGATGACTAGATGAGGAACCACACTGCTCTGGAAGCCAGCTTATCCTTTCAACTGCGAGACATTTTCACAAGGCAGGTGGCAAATGTCATTTATGCCTGATGCAAAAAAAAAAAAAAAAAAAAAAAAAAAAAAAAGACCCAGGGGGCTTACAGAAGGCAAAGTACATGCCAGCCTATTTAAGTCCTAGAAACTCAAATATTACAATTCTTATGCTTAAAAGGCTGAACCTTCCATTCCATATCAAAAAGAAGGGGCAAACCACAGCCACAGCCAATGTAAAAATCCAGATACAAGATGCCTAGGGTGTGCTTAAATGCTAAAGGTAAAAAGGAGTTTATGTAAAGTTTGGCTATAATAGCATAACTGCCCATTCTGTAAAGAAAAGGGGATAAAACAAAAATAGCTACAACCTATACAAAAAACATAGGCCTAAACCTCTAAACATCAGGGCTGCCTGGTTTGTCAAGAGGACTGTGCCCAGCAAATACAGTGAAAGAGCAGCAGCAGCTCACTAAATTCAAAGCAAGAAACCCAGTGAAAAGGTAGCTTTCTCCAGGACTTCTCCAGGTGAGAGAAGAGCCACCCTGACTACCAACAACCACAATTACCCTACAGCTCACCTGAAGTGAGCTGTGGCCATCCCTTGATAAGCACTGGCCATTTGGTGATCATACCCAAAAAAGCTGAGGCAGCCTCCTTCAGAAATAACCATTTTACTGCCAAGGGGATTCTCCCCACTCCAGGATTATAGCAGGAAGCGGAAACTAACAGCCAGGACCTGAGATAAACAGATACGTATAGGCCAGCATAGAAGCACAACCAACAAAAGCCAAAGCAATATGGCATTTCTAGAACCCAGTTATCTAGGGGCAAGTAGCCCTGGACATCCTAACATAAGTGAAATTCAAGAAGATGACCTTACATTTATGCTTACGAAGAGGATAATGGAGGGGAAAAAAAAACGTGTAGAGAAATAGAAAGACAAAATCAAAGTATGGATGATCTCATTTGACTTAGAAAATATTTCAAGTCTCTGAAGAACAAAATAGAAGATATCAGAAGATGGAAAGATTCCTCATGTTCATGGACTCAAAGGATTAACCAATAGTAAAAGGCCATTTTATCAAAAGCAATTTGCAGATTCAATGAAATTCCCATCAAAATAAGAACAGAATTGTTTATAGACTTTGAAAGAAAATTCTCAGCTTCATATGGAATAATAATAAATCCAGAATAGATAAAACAATCTTCTACAATAAATTATCTTCTGGAGGTAAATCCATCCCTGATCTCACGCTGTTCTATAAAGCATCAGTAATAAAAACTTCATGGAAATAGCCTAGCAACAGAATGGTGAATCAATGGAATCGAATAGAAGACTCAAAAATAAACCCACACACCTATGGACACTTGATTTTTAACAAAACTGCCAAAACTGTACAATGGAAAAAAGATAACATCTTTAACAAAAGGTGCTGGTCAAACTGGAAAAATGCAAATAGAGGCATATCTATCACTCTGCATCTGGTTGTTTATTTTAATTTTTTATATTAGTTGCAGTTTATTTACTTTGTATCCCAGCTGTAGCCCCTCCCTCATTACTTCCCAATCCTACCCTCCCTCCCTTATCTCCTCCCTGCCTCTCTCTATGTCCACTGATAGGGGAGGTACTCCTCCCCTTCCATCTGACCCTAGCTTATTGATTTTTATGTTGAGGTCTTTGATCCACTTGAACTTTAGTTTTGTGCAAGATGACAAATATGGATCTATTTGCATTTTTCTACATGTACACATCCAGTTAGAGTAGTACCATTTGTTGAAGATGCTGTCTTTTTTCCATTGTATGGTTTGGAAGGACACTTGTACAACCATGTTCTTAGCAGCTTTATTCCTAATAGCCAGAATATGGAAACAACCCAGATGTCCCTCAACTGAGGAATGGATATAGAAATTGTGGTGCATTTACACAATAGAATACTACTCAGCAATTAAAAACAAGGAAATCATGAAATTTGCATGCAAATGGTCAGATCTAGAAACAATAATCCTGAGTGAGGTATCCCAGAAGCAGAAAGACACACGCAATATATACTCACTTATAAGTGGATATTAAACTTATAACATAAGATAAATATACTAAAATCTGTAAACCTAAAGAAGCTAAGCAAGAAGGAGAACCCTGGGTAAGATGATTAATCCTCACTCAGAAAGAAAACCAGGAAGGACATTGGAAGAAGGAGAAAACAGGAAACAGGACAGGAGCCTACCACAGAGAGCCTCTGAAAGACTCTCCCCAGCAGTTTATCAAAGCTGATGCTGAGACCCATAACCAAACTTTGGGCAGAGTGCAGGGAATCCAATGAATGAAAGGGGAGTTAGTAAGACCTGGAGGGGCAGGAGCTCCACAAGGACAGCAACAGAACCAAAAAATCTGTGCCCAGGGGTCTTTTCTGAGACCGATTCTCCAACCAAGAACCATTTGTTGATAAAACCTAGAACCTCTGCTCAGATGTAGCCCATGGCAGCTCAGTATCTAAGAGGGATTCCTAGTAAGGAGTACTGGGACTGTCTCTGACATGAACTCAGTGGCTGCCTCTTTGATCATCTCCCCCTGAAGGGGAACCACCCTTGCCAGAACACAAAGAAAGACAATACAGCCAATCTTGATTAGACCTGATATGCTAGGGTCAGATGGAAGAGGAGGAGGACCTCCCCTATCAGTGGACTTAGGGAGGGGTATGGGAGGAGATGAAGGAGGGATGGTCAGATTGGGAGGGAATGAGGGAGGAGGCTACAGCTGGGATACAACATGAATAACTTCTAACTTATATATAAAAAAAGATTTTTTTAAAAATGTGCTGCAGAGCTAAGCAGAGAATTCCAAACAGAAGAATATAGAATGGCAGAGAAACACTTAAAGAAATGCCCAACATCTTTAGTCACAAGAAAGTGCAAATGAAAACAACTCTGAGTTTCCATCTTATACCCATCAGAATGGTTAATATAAAAAACTCAAGGGACAACACACACTAGAGAGGATGTGGAGAAAGGGGAACCCTCCTTCATTGCTGGTGGGAATGTAAACTTGTACAACCACTTTGGAAATCAATCTGGTGCATTCTCAGAAAATAGGGAATAATATTGCCTTAAGATCCAGCTATACTACTCCAGTACATATACCCTAAAACTGCCCTACCATTCAGTAAGGACATTTGCTCAACTATGTTTATAGCAGCTTTATTTGTAACAGCCAGAATCTGGAAACAACTTAGATGTCATTCAATGAAGGAATGGATGCAGAAATTGTGGTACATTTACACAATGGAATACTACTCAGCAATTAAAAACAAGGAAATCATGAAATTTGCAGGCAAATGGATGGAGCTAAAAGAGGTCATACTGCATGAGGTAACCCAGAAACAGAAAGACAGGCATGGTATTCACTCACTTATAAGCAAATATTGCTGAATAATATAGGATAGCTGTCTACAGACCTAAAGAAGCTAAACACTTAGGAAAACCCTAGGGAGGATGCTTAAATCTCATTCAGAGTGGTGAGCTGGATAGACACCAGAAGTGGTGGAAGAGAGGAAACAGAATGGTAGCCTACTATTGAGTATCCTTTGAAAGGATTCACCCAACAGAGGATTGAAGCAGATGCTAAGACTCATGACCAAACTTTGGGCAGAGCACAGAGAAGCTTATAGAGGAAAAGAGGGTTGGGGATAGAGAGATATAGAGGAGACATGAGCCTTAAAAGGAGACTAACAATAATAAAACATCTAGCACAGTGAGTCCTGTAGAGACTGATGTACCAGTGGAGGACCATGTATGGAGAGGGGACCTAGACCCACTGCTCAGAAATAGCCATTGGGCAGCTCAGCTTCCATGTGGATCTCCAAATGAGAGGAGCAGGTGCTGCCTCTACCATGAACTCATTTGACTGCTCTCTGATCACTTGCCCCTCATAATGAAACCTTTTAGACCATGTAGGATGGGAATCCAGACAGTCCTGATGAGACTTAACAAGCTATAGGCAGATGACAATAGTGGAGAACTCCCCCTTTCATTGGACTAGTGGAAGGGGATGGGGGAAGAGGGAGGGAGGGTGGGATTGAGGGGAGTTTAGGGAGGGAGCTTCAATCAAGATATATAATGAATAAATTGTGAAGAAAAAATAAAAATTAAAAATTTTATATTTTTAGAAATTATTATTAATTGTACAAGATACAAATTCACAATTATAGTTTAAAAACTGTATTCAATTTAACACATTATAAATTATCTCACTATTAAAAATTATTCATAGAATAATTTGAAATTTTAATTTTCAATTACATATATAAAGTAATTTTCATTTGTGCATAATATTTTGAACAAGTGAAACTATGTATAACCTTTTACTCTTATTCATAAACTTGCATTCAGTAAATATTTGAAAATATGCTATATTAATTTGTTACTAGTAAAAACAGTGTTGGAACCTGCATATCACTTGAATAATATATTTAAATTACTGCACTTAAGCAACTCAAATCTGACCTGTGAGATAAGTAAAGAACCACAGCAAACTTCTCCTGCTCTGCCAAAGAAAGCAACTTTCTTATCACAGAACTTTAAGGTGTAAGAAGATATAAAGCATCTTTTGTCAAGTTACTAGACTTCAAGAAAAAAAAAATCTTTAAATGTCTATGCAGAAGACACCACCAACAAAGAAAGCAAATGACTGGTTTTATTTACAGTTCTGGCATCCTATACACACTGCAGAAAACAGAACCAATGGATCAACTTGACAGATAAGTGTGAGAGAAAAGTTACATGCTGTCACCAGTTATAGTATTTTCTGCAGAAACTTCAGAACATATTTTAAAGTATGACATGAATAAAAATATTAAAAAATAATGTTTTAATTAATATTTTATTAGCTAAGGGTTTATTGAGAGATTTGTGCATATTCACACACAAACACACAAAAGCAAACACACCATCACTGAACCTTGGGTTTATTTGCTTAGTGGTAGAGCACCTGTCTAAAATACCTGAGGACTTAAGTTTGATAATTAGCACCATACCGTAAAATAAATAAAATGATATAAAGTCACTATAAACATTGAATATACAAGTGTTTACTATTCCTTCCTCTTCTTCTCCCATGCCTCCCTCCCCTAGTCCACTGATAGGGGAGGTCTTGCTCCACTTTCATCTTATCCTAGCCTATCAGTTCTCCTCAGGGCTGTCTACATTATATTCCTCTGTGCCTGGTAAGGCTGCTAACCTCTCAGGAGAAGGTGACTAAATAGCCAGCCACTGAGTTCATGTGAGAGACTGCCCTTGTTCCCCTTATTAGGGAATCCACTTGGAGACTGAACTGCCATGGGCTACATCTGTGCAAGGGTTCTAGGTTATCTCCATGCTTGGTCCTTGTTTGGAGTATCAGTCTCAGAAAAGATCCCTGGGCCCAGTTTTGTTTGTGTGTCTGTTTGTTTTGTTTTTGTTGTGCTTTTGTTTGTTTGTTTGTTTTATTTTATTCTGTAGCTCTTCTTGTGGAACTCCTGTCCTCTCCAGATCTTTCTATCTCTCCCTTCTTTCATAAGATTCCTTGCACTCTGCCTAAAGTTTGGCTATTAATCTCAGCATCTGTGTGGGTACCCGGCTGGTTAGAATCTTTTAGTGGCCATCTATGATAGGCTCCAATCCTGTTCCTTGCTTGTTCTTAATCAATTTGTATAAATTTTCTGAAACCTTCCATAAATAAGTATCATATTGAAAGGCATATTTGAAAATAATGTGTATTTGTTAATAATTTTTGAACAAGTGAATGTAACCTACAGAGATCTTTTGACCTAGGATCCTCACAAAGTGTTTATAAAATCTTACAGAAAAACCAATTCTAGCTCCTAGCTAATAAGTGTTAGGTCTCTGGACTGCACAATGAAGAAAAAGGTGCACATTTACTATACACTTTAACTAACCTAATCATATACATTCTTTCATATCTATTTGGGTATGATTTTTTACCTAGTCCAATATGAAACCTGAGGATGAGTTGATCTAACAGATAACATGGTAGTCATCTATTATAGCATTGGAGTTCTAACTGCGCAGTGAATGCTATGTTAACTCTTTGCTCAAGACTGTGAACCTTTATGATATTCCATGCCACTAACCTCAGTTTGGACAGCTAGGTTTCTAGGGGGCTCTAAGTCAGTAATGCTGATGTTAATCATCTTTCTCTACAGTAGCTGGGGCGTTGCTTTTTCTTTTAAAATCCAGATTATTTTTTATATTTTAAAGGTGTCATAGAAATATGTCTCATCATTACATTTTCATACAATGTTCTTAGAAGCTGTATTATACTGACATCTTCAACCTGTTTCAGTCAGGCTTCGCCTAATGAGAAAATCTGAAACACTTTCTCATATATCATTAATGATACCTATAGTTTAGTTTTTTTCATAAAATTATATATATATATATATCATGCTTTATTACTACTTACTTCAGTTTATACTACTATTTAGTTATGCTTTTATGTGTTGAGCACATCAGAAAGTCAACTGGCTTCTATATATATTATTCAAGTAAATAAGACAGATGACTTATAGAGAAATAGTATACAAGGAAGAAAGATATATAAATTATAAATTCGCTTCAATATGATGAATGCTGTGCTACAGGCAAATGAATATTGCTATGGAAACGTAGAAAAGCTTTCATATAAGTAACTTGCAGAGCTGGAACTTGAGAGTGTTTCAAAAGCCACATCATTCCCTCATTTTTCTTTACAATTCATTGCATTAACAACTATGTTCTCAAATTTACATTTGTAACTAAAAAACCATTGAATGAATTTTTTTAACATTGTCTTTGTGTTCAGTTAAAAGTAATCTTACTTATTACCATATATAATTGTATTCTTTATTTAAAAAGAACACTATACATAATTTGAAATTTAATTAAAACTGTTAAAACCTATAACTGAATAACTGTGATGAACATTAATATGTAATTCTCCAAGTGAAAGCATCTCATAACTAATTATAATAAGGATGTGGTGTTTTTATATGAAATATTTTTATAATGTATATATTCAGAGCTAATATTCAGTGATATAGTATAAATATATTATTAAATTATTTTAATTAATAATAGCAATAACTATAAGGGTTAAGATTAAGATTGTTTAAATTATTTTCATCACACTCTATATATTTTGTAAAGATAAATTATAATTTTTATAGTAATTTCAACAATGTAATCATTCATTCATTAATAGTTATCAAGAAACTACCTAAACATTCTCCCTAAATTTTTAATATGAAAATTAAATAAAACAGAGAATCCTTTGCTTTATTGAATCTTATGGTTTAGAAAGTGGAAAGGCATGTAGTTGTAGCAAGTGACTTAGGTGATAGACTAGAGATACACAGAGCTCTCAAATTCAGGTTCAAATCCTGCTAACATTTATTGTTCTTACAGAGGACCTGGATTTGGTTCCCTGGATCCACAGGCAACTTTTCAACTGTTCTTATTTGCATTTCAAACGGTGGTGTCTCTTTCTGCTGGCACATAAATCCCTGCAGGCAAAATACATGCACGGACTCATATGTGTACATATCTGTACATGTATGTATACATGTATGCATAGATATGTATATATATATCTATATATGTATAAATATGTGTATATAGATATGTATACACATATGTATATGAATGGGTGTATATATGTATATATGCACATATATATGATCACATACAAATATTGTAATATAGGAGGGACAATAACAAATATACATAATAAGTCATTATAGTGATATGAAAAATATTAGCACTGCTATGGAAAAGAAGACAAATGAACAGTAATATTAGGAAACTAAACAGTGTTTGGGGAAAGAGCCATTTCAATTTACTAGGATTCTCCATAGAAGCATTTAAGTCAAATGTTGGAAATAAAAGTGGGAGGTGTACATTTGGTGGTGGGGAGAAAGTAAAGAAAATAAGCATTCAGCCAATACAATGGCCATTATATCAGTAATATTTAGGGGGGTGAGGAGCTATATTTCTATAGAGCAAAAGGCAAAAGAGGTGATTAATATGGCAACAAGGTATTCCAAGTAATATTATGTGTTTCTCTATTTTTCTACATGTAGAACACAAACATACATATGCATGAACACATTTACATTTTCATATATGTATTAACCAATTAATCTTACAATTATTTTGTCCTCATGCCTGTATAATGTAAGTCATTTCTCTGACAATGATAGAACCCATGATAAACTGTAAAGCTTTCATATCTTTTTTTAAATTTTTTATTAATTACACTTTATTCATTTTGTATCCCCCCATAAGCCCCTCCCTCCTCCCCTCCCGATCCCACCCACCCTCCCCTTTCTGCATGAATGCCACTCCCCAAGTCCACTGATAGGGGAGGTTCTCCTCTCCTTTCTGATCTTAGTCTATCAGTTCTCATCAAAAGTGGCTGCATTGTCCTCTACTGTGGCCTGGTAAGGCTGCTCCCCCCTCAGGGGGAAGTGATCAACAAAGCTTTCATATCTTACAGGTCTAAATTTAAGTCCTGGTTTTATCACTAGGGACAACTAATCAAAGTTTCCCCTTTCTATGACTCAATTCCCTCTCAGGCAAGGTTTATCTTCTTGCCTGTCATTAACCACCTTAATATTCTCATTGATGCTATCATCACTGCTGGTTCACAACTCACCTATAACATCTCCCATGATCCTCCTTCACAAGACTGGCTGCAGTTAAGTAAGAAGAGAGGCATGTTTTTCAGTGTGCTTATTACTCTTTTGATTATACCTGTTTAATTATATTTATGCCTTAACAGCACCCACACAGTATATTTATATGATTTGTTTTATACTTTATTTTCACCTTCAAAATCCTGCACCACTTTATATGTATATCATTAATTTCCTTCTGGTCAATTGCTAGCATCTATTGCTAGTATTATTTCATAGTTTAGAGCTTGCTTCTCAAGCTGATGTTAACATCCTTAAAAAAGAAATATTACGTTGAAAGAGGTATTATAAAAATGTTCTTTTATATTGTAGGCAATCACTTGGTTTTGTTGATTTAGTATTTGAGGAAAAGATAATATGTCCCTTTGTTCAAAATCAGAGTAGGCTTTTCTGTTCTAGTTTGGGTCACTTTGTTAATAAAAGAAACGCTTGAAAGATATATAATTTATGAAGATGTTTAAAATGAAGTGCTACAATTTAGTATATTACTTTTTCATCTGGCCTGATGCAGAGGTGGTAGTCAATCTGTTGGGGATGATAAAAAGCTTTTTAAACCTCTTGGAAAATTGTAGAAAACTAAGTGCAAACCAGGAATGGCATGGCAGGAATATAGGTCTATTTGCCAGAGCTACTGTAAAGTAATCAAAGTCTTTCCATTAACTTCAGTGAGATTGCTAACACTCCAGGTGCCTACAAAGCACTATGCTGGTTGTTGGCCTGACTGAAACCCAGCTGCCACAATGACTGTACTGCTTCCCTTTGCTGGCTTAACTGTAGGTTTGTTCCTGCAGCTCAAAATCTGAGGCAGCCTCTGCATTAATATTTTACATTAATGTTAACAAAGAGCTTGTGGACTTTCCCTAAGCAATGCTTAATTTTTTTTCTGGTAATTTGACTTGAAAATTTATAAGTTAAATACTAGTTTAAAGATCAACTTTTCCTCTTTTTTTTTGAATTGTATTGGAAAATAATGAAATTTAATGTTTGATAAAAGCAGGATTAAAAGTCTTAACAATATTACATTTGTATCAGATTAGTCCCAGGAGATCTTAATCATAAAAAAATTAAAAATATCTGATCATCAAAAGTATAGATTCTATACCAGAAACATTTATTTTAGTCAATATACATTTCACAATATTATTTTTGTGAAACAATGTGTATTTTCGAAACAGAATGTTAGTCTCTTACTTAGTTGATCTTTAAATGGAAGGTAAACAGTTTCAGTTCACCATTATTGTGGGAACAACTTAAATAAAATGACAGCTAAGTTCAGCTATATTTTAAAGCTTGATAATATACACATTGTTTTGAAAGTTTGCTGTGGTACTACAAAAGTACTGATGGAACTCCTGGTTTCTTTTCTTTATAACAAGTGATATAGATGTATTTGTTTTCTCTCTGACATTGTATATGACAAGTGACATGTAGAATGACTCATATTAAACCAATTAATCATATATTTTGAAATCAACTTCATTTTATATAACACTGATTTGACTCACTGAAAAGTTATAGAAGCATGGAGAATGCAAAAGTTCAGTAGCTGGAATGTAAGATCAGACTTATTATCAGTTACTTTTGCAAGTCATTAAGAACTGATATTAGAGATGGAAACTGAAAACCAGAGATGACAATACTAGTAACTAATCAGTATGATACAGGTCATGTATTATCATGCCCAGTTGCTTAGTAACTATTGGTAATTGTTTCAAGATGTTATGGGCATATAATTTGTGGTCGCAAGTATTCTTACTTTCTTTTTAGATTGTTTCTACCCAATGTAAGACAATGTGATCTAAACAACATCCATTAATAGTTGAAATTTAAAGCAATGTCCACCCATCTATCTATCTATCTATCTATCTATCTATCTATCTATCTATCTATC
>NW_026593286.1:47934159-47991203 GCF_907164565.1 Psammomys obesus | reverse complement strand
ATCTATCTATCTATCTATCTATCTATCTATCTATCTATCTATCTATCTATCTATCTATCTATGTATCATATCTCATATATGAATATATATTTACTGTCCATCAGAATTGACAAGACACTCAGTTGAATCTCACTTGATACAAAACAAACATGCTTACACAGTTTAGAATAAGTAACAAAAGTAGGATTTTGCATATTTTTTGGAGTTAGAATTTTGAACAGGACCTAGAATATACAAATATTTTAAATAATATCCACATGATACATTTATGGGTAATAAATTATAAAGTATTATATAATTTTAGTTTAAAATAGTTCTTTAGGATTCATGCAACTTTATAATTTGTTAAAGACAAACTCAAATTTGAATATCAATAAAATGGGTATGCAATTCTTATTTATTTACTTACTTTCTAAGAAGGCCTCTCTATGAAACTCTGGTTGGCTCAGAACTCACTATGTAGAGTAAGTTGACCTCAAACTCCAAGAGATTTGCTTGCATGTACCTCTTGAAATCTGTGATTAAATTCCTACACTACCATGTCTATCTGATCTGCTCATTTCTAAATAAAGAATTATATCCTGTCTGAATATTTGATACTGCATGCTGTAGGATTTTGTGTAGTTTTTACTTATGAATTGAAGCATTCCTTTCTAGAGAGAAATAAATATGACCCAAGAAACTAATTCAATTTATCAGACTCAGGGAGATCAGAAAGTTATAATACTCATCAGGACATACTCAAAAATTATAAAAACAACACCATTTTGGTAGATTTGCTTTTAAACTATACAGAGAACAACAACACTGCAACCTTTCTGGTCTTAACATACTATAGTAGGGTTTTCCATGATTCAGCTCTTCTTGATTCACTCCAGCTACTTTATATTTCACTAACTTTAATAAAGTCACTGATTCATCAAACTGGACTTGAGTGTAGTTGTTCCTTTGGTCTGTCATTGTTGCCCAATCTCCAGTGAATAGGTATTTGTCTTTTTCTCCTCATGAAAAGCCATAGGTATATACCACATCTTAAGGGTTGATTGATAATTCCATTTTATCAATCTCAGTACAGAACAACACTTTGTATAACAGATATAAAATGGTAATGACAAAAATTATTTGAAATTCTTTCTTTAAGATTATAGATTTTTGTATGTTTATCCTATATCATATGGCTAATATCAAGTTACAAATGAGTATACACCATGTGTGTTTTTCTGCTTCTGAGTTACCTCACTCAGGATGATCTTTTCTAGTACTATCCATTTGCCTGCAAATTTCATGATTTCCTTGTTTTTAATAGCTGAGTAGTAGTCCACAGTGTAAATGTACCACAATTTCTGTATCTATTCTTTAGTTCAGGTACATCTAGGTTTTTTCGAGATTCTGGCTATTATGAATAAAGCTATTAAAAACACGTTTGAGCAGATGACCTTGTTGTATGGCTGAGCATGTTTCAGATATATGCCTGGGATTGGTATAGCTAAACAACGAGGGCTTTAAGGAAGATGCTTAATTCTCATCCATAAGGGCAAACAGGATAGACGTCGAAAGCTGGAGAAGACAGGGAATAGGCAAGAATTTACCACAGAGGGCCTCTGAAAGAATCTACCAAGCAGGGTATTGATGTAGATGCTGAGACTCATAATCAAACCTTGGGCAGAGTTCAGGGAATCTTATGGAATAAAGGGGAGATAGAAAGATCTGGAGGGTACAGGAACTCTACAAGAAGACCTACACAGCCAAAAAACCTGGGCCCAGGGGGGCCTGCAGAGAATGATATTCCAAACAAGAACTATGCATAGAGAAGATCTTGACCCCCTGCTCATATGTACCCCATAGGCAGCCCAGTATCTATTGGGTTTCCCAAGTAACTGGAGCAGGGGCTGTCTCTGAAATGGACTCAGTGCCTTGCTCTTTAATCACCTTTTCCTGTGGGTGGTGTTTCTTTGCCATACCACAGAGGAAAGCAATGCAGCCAGTCTTGATAAGACCTGATAAGCTAGGGACAGATAGTAGGTTAGGAGGACTTCCCCTATCAGTGGACTACTGGAGGGACATAGAAGGAGAAGAGGAAGGGAGGATGGGATTGAGAGGAGATGAAGGAGTGGGCTATAGCCAGGAAATAAAGTGAATATATTGTAATAAATTAAAAATATTAAATAAATAGAAGTTTTAAAAAATTCTCTTTATCCAAAGTCAAAATCATTTAATATTTTTTCTTTTTTACTATTTTAATAGTATTTACAATTTAATAGCTTTGTATCCCAGTTGTAACTCCCTCCCTCATCTCCTCCAAGTCCCATCCTCCCTCCCGTTTCCTCCTCTATCCCTCTTCCCTAGAAAATGATAGGGGAAGTTCTCCTAGTCTACTGTCTGAACTAGTCTATCAGGTCCTATCAGGATTTCTTGGATTCTCTTCCTCTGTGGTCTAGTCAGGCCATTCCACCAGGGAGAAATGATCAAGAAGCAGGGCAACTGAGTTCATGTCAGAGACTCTCTTCTCTGTCCTTACTAGGACACCCAGGTGGAGAATGAGCTGTCTATGGGCTACATCTGAGCAGAGGGTCTAGGTTGATGCATTAGTCTCTGTAGTCCCCATTGGACCCACCTTTTTTGACTTTGTTGGTCTTCCTGTGTGGCTCCTATTTCCTCTGAGTCCTTCTATATCCCCATTCTTCCATAAGACTCCTTGCTCTCTGTCCAAAGTTTGTTTGTGAGTCTCTGCATCTGATTAGATCCCTAGCTGGATGAAGCATTTTAGAAGACATCTGTGGTATGCTTCCATCCTGTTCCCTCTCTTCTACCTCTTCCAGTGTCTATTCTGTTTTCCCTTCCGAATGACCATTCCCTATGGTCCTCCTTGTTGTTTAGCTTTGTTAGGATGTTAGAATGTTTATCCTATATTATATGCCTAATATTCACTTATATATGAGTATGTACCATGCATGTTTCTCTGCTCTGGATGATCTTTTCCAGTTCCATCCATTTGCCTGCACATTTCATGATTTCCTTGTTTTTAATTGCTGAGTAGTATTCCATTGTGTAAACATACCACAATTTCTGTACCTGTTCTTCAGTTGAAGTACATCTAGCTTGTTTCCAGATTCTGGCTATTAAGAATAAAGCTGTCATGAAAACAGTCCTTGTTGTATGGCTGTGCATTTTTCAGATATATGCTCAGGAGTCATATATCTGAATGTTGAGGAAGCACTATTCCCAATTTTCTTTTTTTAAATTTAATTTCTTTTATTAATTACACTTTATTCACTTTGTATCCCCCCCGTAAGCCCTTCCCTCCTCCCCTCCCCGTCCTACCCTCCCTCCCCCTTCTTCATGCATGCCCCTCCCTAAGTCCACTGATAAGGGAGGTCCTCCTCTCCTTCCTTCTGATCTTACTCTATCAGATCACATCAGGAGTGGCTGCATTGTTATCTTCTGTGGTCTGGTAAGGCTGTTCCCCCCTCAGGGGGAGGTGATCAAAGAGCAGGCCAATCAGATTATGTCAGAGGCAGTCCCTCTTCTGATTACTATGTAACCCACTTGGACACTAAACTGCCATGGGCTACATCTGTGCAGGGGTTCTAGGATATCTCCATGCCTGGTACTTGGTTGGAGTATGAGTCTCTGGGAAAACCCCTGTGTTCAAATTTTCTGGTTCTGTTGCTCTCTTTGTGGGGTTCCTATCCTCTCAAGATCTT
The DNA here is from genome assembly GCF_907164565.1 of Psammomys obesus. NCBI lineage: Eukaryota > Metazoa > Chordata > Mammalia > Rodentia > Muridae > Psammomys > Psammomys obesus. The sequence goes on along the minus strand of NW_026593286.1, from coordinate 47,987,499 downwards.
ACTCCTTCCCACTTCTTTCATAAGATTCCATGCACTCTGCCCAACAGTTGGCCATAAGTCTCAGTGCCTGCTTTGATAGTCTGCAGGAAAATGTCAGATTAATTTCCAATGTGGTTGTACAAGTTTACATTTCCACCAACACTGCAGGAGTGCTTCCCTTTTCCACATCTTCCCCAGCATGTATTGTCACTTGAATTTTTGATGGGTGTTAGGTGGAATCTGAGTTTCATTTTGATTTGCATTTCCATGGTGACTAAAGACTAAATAATAACTAAATAGTGACTAAAGGACGTTTCTTTAACAGTTTCTCTGCGATTTGATATTCCTCTGTTGATAATTCTCTGTTTACCTTTGTACCCCATTTTTTAAATTAGATTATTTGGTTTCCTATGTTTAATTTCTTCAGTTCTTTATATATTCTGGATATTAGCCCTCTGTAGGATATAGTGTTTGTGAAGATCTTTTTTCAAGCCTGTAGGCTGTCATTTTGTTCTGTTGACAGAGTCTTTTGCTTTACAGAAGCTTTTCATTTTCATGAAGTCCCATTTTTTGGTTGTTGATCTTAGAGCCTGTGCTGCTGGTGTTCTGTTCTGGAAGTTGTCTCCTGTGCCAATGCACTCAAGGCTCCTCCCCACTTTTTATTCCAGCAGATTTAGTGTCTCTGGTTTTATGTTGATGTTTTTGATCCACTTGGACTTTACATTATTTCAGGGTGATAAATATGGATCCATTTGCATTATTCTATATGTAGATATCCACTTACACAAGCACCATTTATTGCAGATGCTGTCTTTTTCCATTGTATGGTTTTGGCTTCTTTGTCAAAACTTAGGTGTTTATAGATATATGGTGTTATTACTGGGTTTTGGATCTGATTTCATTGATCTTCCAGCCTGTTTCTCTGCCAGTACCATCCATTTTTATTACATTTGCTCTATAGTACACCTATAGATAAAGGATGGAGATACTTCCAGAAGATTTTTATTTTACAAAAAAATTTTGGTTATTCTTGTTTTTTTTTTCTTGCTTTTGTTTGTCCATATGATGTTCAAAATTGTCTTTTCAATGATTGTAAAGAATTATGTTGGTATTTTGATGGGAATTGCACTGAATCTGTAGATTGCTTTGGTGGGATCACTGTTTTTAATATATATGATTATACATTATATATCTAATTTTATATTGTATTATATATCTAATATATATTAGGTATAATATATATTAGGTATAATATATATTAGATATATAATATAAAATTATATATACTATGTTTATATATATATAATTATATATTTTAATATAATTATATATATGTATTTATTGTGTTTACCATTTTTACTATTGGTTAATCCTACCAATCCATGAGCATAGGAGATCTTTAGATCTCCTGATATCATCTTTAGCTTCTTTCTTCAGAGAAATGAAGTGTTTTTTTGTTTGTTTTTGTTTTTGTTTCATTTTATTTTATACAAGTCTTCACTTGCTTGGTTAGAGTTACACCAAGGTACTTTATATTATTTGTGGCTATTGTGAAGAGAGTTGTTTCCCTAATTTCTTCCTCAGGCCATTTGTTTCCTGTACACAGGAGGGCTACTGATTTTTTATGTTAATTTTGTATCCATCCATTAAGGTTAAGGCGTTAATTAGCTGTAGGAGTTCTCTGGTAGAATTTTTGGGGTCGCTCATGTATACTATCATATTATCTACAAATAATGATACTTTGACTTTTTCCTTTCTTATCTGTATCCCATTGATCTCCATCAGTTGTCTTATTGCTCTAGCTAGGACTTGCAGCAGTTTGAGTAACAGATACAGAGAGAGGGGCCAGCTTTGCCTTGTGCCTTAAACTTCTGTTCATTTAGTTTGATGTTGGATATAGGCTTATTGTATATTGCCTTTTTTATGTTTAAGTATGTGCTTTTTATCTCTGATCTCTACAAAACTTTAAACATGAATGGGTGTTTGATTTTGTCAAATGCTTTTTCAGCATCTAAGGAAATGGTGGAATTTTTTTTTCTTTCAGTTTGTTTATAGAGTGAATTACATTGAGGGATTTCTATATATTGAATCACCCCTGTATGCCTACACCTGCTTGGTCATCATAGACGATATCTTTGATGTGTTCTTGGATTCAGTTCACAAGTATTTTATGGAGTATTTCTGCATCAATTTTCATAAGAGAGATTGGTCTGAGAATCTCTGCCTTTTTTGGGTCTTTTTGTAGTTTAGGTGTCAAGGTGACTGTGGCCTCATAGGACCCTTTAAAGGCTTTTAATTTGTAAAAGAAACATTATTAAAGCTTTAAAAACTCATCAATCTCAACACCTTAATAGTAGGAGAGTTCAACACCCTACTCTCAACAAGAGACAGATCATCGAGATGGAAGCTAAGTAAAAAAATAATGAAAATTACAGAGGTCTTACATCAAAAGCACCTAATAGACACCTACAGAACTTTTCTCCCAAACATAAATGAGTATACCTTCTTCTCAGGACCTCATGGAACCTTTTCCAAATTGACCACTTAATCAGGCACATAGCAAGCCTCAACAAATACAAGAAGTTTGAAATAATCCCTTATATCATATCAGACTACCATTTTATAAAACTAGACATAAACAACAACAGAAATAGCAAAAAAAAAAAAAAAAAAAGCCTACACATGCATGGAAACTGAACAACTCTTTACTCAATGACAGCTGTATAAGGGAAAAAAATAAAGAAATTAAAGAATTCCTAGAATTAAATTAAATTAAATTAAATTAAATTAAAGAATTCTAGGAATTCTTTAATAGCACTAAGTGCCTTCATAAAAGAAATTCTATACATCTTATACAAGTAACTTAAGGGCATACCTGAAAACACAGGAAAAAAGGAAAAAAGGAGCCACATTCAAGATGAGTAGTTGGCTGGAAGTGATCAAACTCAGAACTGAAATCAATGAATTAGAATCAAAAAGAACAATTCAGAGAGTCAGTGAAACCAAGAGCTGTTTTTTTTTTTTTTTTTTTTTTTTTTTTTTTTTTTTGTGAAAATCAACAAGATAGAAAAACCAAAGTAAGGGGAACAGGGGCTATCTCTGACAGGAACTCAATGGCAGGCTCTTTGACCTCCCCACCCCCCAAGGGAGGAGCAGTCCTGCTAGGCCACAGAGGAGAACTTTGCAGCCAGTCCTGAAGATACCTGATAAAATAGGGCCAGAGGAAAAGAGAGAAGGTCCTCCCCAATCTGTGGACTTGGAAAGGGGCAGGGAGAAGCTGAGGGAGGGAGGGTGGGATTGGGAGGGAATAAGGGAATGGGATACAGCTGGGATACAGAATTAATAAAATGTAACTAAGAAAAAGAAAAGAAAAGAAAAGAAAAACCCTTAGCCAAACAAACTAAAATGAAAAGAGACACTATCCAAATAAACAAAATCACAAATGAAAAGAGGAACAGACACTGAGGAAATCCGAAGATCATTGGGTCCTACTTCAAAAACTTATATACCACAAAATTTGAAAATGTAAACGAAATGGACAATTTTCTTGATAGACAAAATTCAACACAGTGTCAGGAAAAATGTTCTGGAGATATTAGGCATGCAAAGGATATACCTAATTATGATAAATGCAATTATGGTAAACTCATAGTCATTATGCCTTAGTTTTAGCTAGAGCAATAAGACAACAATATATCGAGGGATACATATTAGAGAGGAAGAAGTCAAAATATCTTTATTTGCAAATGATATGATAGTATGTATAAGAGACATGAAAAATCCCACTGGGACACTCAGTTTTACAGGAAACATAAAAATACAGGATAGTTAAAACAATCCTGAATGACAAAAGAACCTATTGAATCTGTCACTATCTTCAATTTTTAGTTGTCCTATAAGTCTATAGTAATTAAAACAGCATGGTGTTGCCACAGCAGATGCCTTGATCAATGAAATTGAATTCAAGACCCTTGATATAAATCCACACACTTATAAACATGTGATTTTTGGTAAAGAGACCAGAAAAACACATTGGAAAAAACAACTTCTGCTAGTCAATTCAAGCTGTATGGCTGCATGTGAAAGAAACCAAATTGATTCTGACTTATCACCCTGCATAAAAGTTCACTCCAAATGTATCAAATATCTCAACATAAAGCCTGGTATATTGAACCTAGCAGAAAAAAAAGTGAGGGCTAACCTTGAACTCATTGGCACATGAACAGACTTTCTGAATAGAACATCATTAGCACAAAATAAATTGGGCCTCATGAAACTGAGAAACTTCTGCACAGCAAAAGACTCTGTCATTCTGACAAAGTGGCAATGTATAGAAGAGGAAATATTTTTACCATCTATATATCTGATAGAGGGCTAATATCCAAACTATATGCACATCTCAAGAAACTAGTTATCAAGAAAACAAAGAACCTGATTTAAAATGGGGTACAGATTTAAACAGAGAATTCTAAATTCTCTGATGAAACTCAAATGGCTGATAAAAAAATGTTCAACATCCTCAGCCATCAGAAAAATACAAATCAAACCTACTTTGAGATTTTATTGAACACCTGTCATAATGGCGTAGGTCAGCAAAACAAGTGACAGTTCATGCTGGTGAGGAGATGCAGTAAGAAGAACACTTATCCATTGCTTATGGGAGTACAAACTTGTACAGTCACTATGTATTTCAGTGTGGAACTTCTTCAGGAAGATGAGAAGCAACCTACCTCATGATCTTGCTATACATCTTTTGGATATATAACCAATAGATGCTTCTTCCTATCACAAGAAGACTTGTTCAATCATGTTCATTATTGTTATACTTCTAATAGCCAGAAATTGTAAACAATGTGAATATCCCTGAATGTAAGAATGGAGAAAGAAAGTAGTTCATCTATACAATTGACTATTACTCAACTGATACAAAAAGAAACATGAAATATGCAGGCAAATACATGTAATTAGAAAAAAAAGTCAACAACATCCAAGCTAAAATCCATATAATCACAGATAGTAGCTACATAGTAAAAGACAAAAGAGAACAGATAGATTACAATAAGAAAGGGAAATGGAATAGATAGATATTGGAATAGAGTAGTGTAAAAGTAACTATTTGTCTAATGGAATTGTCATCTTTGAGGCTTACTGCCTCTATTTCATAAATTAGGCCTATTACAGGAAGCTTCTGGCCTCCATAAAATCTAATCTAGGCCTAGAATGCTTTCAGCCTCTAAGACTTACTGTTTAATAAATTCACCCTTTCTAGTTCTTTCTGAACTCTGGCTAGCTGGTTCAGCTTAGTTGTTCTGGCTCAAACAACTCTTCTAGCTGACTCAGTCTGGTTTCTCTCAGTTTCTCAATGAATTAATCTGTTTGGCTTCTAAATATAGCACTCTGATATAATATGGTTTTTTCTCATTCTCTAGCTCCTTTAATCTTCACCTTTGACTAGATTGTTCTCTCTTCACCCTGTCTCTGTGAAACTCTCTTAATAAACACTGCTTTTGAATTCCATGAACTGAACTGCCACAAACTAAACTCCACTGCGCTGCCTCTTGGGTCACTGATTCAAAGGAACTGCCTTGCCTGAACACAACTGACTAGAACTCAGAAATATGCATGTTCTGTCTCCTGAGTGCGGCTTGTACCATCAAGCCTGAACCTATTTTTTTTTTTAACTGAAATTTCCTTTCTCACCAGGCTGGCCTTGAACTGAGATATTTGCTTGCCTCTCTCCCCTGGAATTAAAGAAATGTCTGTATTCCAGCTGGAACACACAGACCTAGAAGGCTTTTCGATGTGATCTCTTGCCAGAGAAGTCATGATCTGTATTAAAATTCCTCTACAGAGAGGAGCCTGAAATGGAAAGATCAAGTAAAAAGAGGAATGGAGAGAGAATAGTGGTGGGAAATACAGGCACAGATGGTTAAAATTAAGGATCATTGATAGGTAGAATTAAAACCAAATACTATATAAACTATTAAAAATTATGAATATATGAAAGCAATCTAAATGACAATGGGGTAGACAGAGTCTTAACTGGACATTTCTTGCTACCAAACAAGGATTTATTCATGGGATTGGGTTATATCTAATTAAGTTGTTGGTCAAAAGGCCTTCACAGGAATCCACATACCCACCTATATTGTTGCCAAGAATATAGGGTGTACTCCACAAAATGACAGCAAATTTTCATTACTAAAGACACCTATACAACTCATTAAATTCAATACGCAGACTCAATATATATATAGAGAGCCTTTACCCCTAAGTCTCAGGGTCTTAGGTACAGGAAAGTACTCTACATGTTTTCAAAAAATAATAAAATAAATAAACACTAAGCCAGCCACAACTTCTTTATTTACAGTGGTGTCCTGCTTGAAAGATGTGCTAGGGAAATGGGGGCACAAAGCTTGTGGGAACAACCAAATAATAACTGCTTTAATTTAATGCTCATGTCATGAGATGGAGTCCATAGTTTAGACTGCATTGATTAATCAAGAACCTGAAAGTAGACAGTTCAGATCCTTAAGGTAAAACCTAATACATCTGGTCTACTAATAATAACATAATGATAAAATTAATTCTAATGGTATCCTAGTATACTCATGCAGTGGTGCCTTGTTCAGCTATTGGTAGAGAGGCTTCCTTTTGTAGCAGATGGAAACAAATATAAAGACCCACATCCAGGCATTACACAATGTGAAACCTTGGAACACTTAGCCCAAAAGGAAATGTATCCATCAAATCTTTCCTCTTAGTGCTCAGGGAATGTAATGGAAGAAAAAGCTGGAAGAGTTTAAGATGAATAAAGCTGCTATGAACATCGTTAAGCAAATATCCTTTTTGTATGGTTAAACAACTTTCATATATATATATGTGGCTATGGCTGGATCTTAAGACAGTGCTATTCCCAGTTTTCTGAGAAAACAACAGAATGATTTCCAAAGTGGTTGTACAAGTTTACCTTCCCACCAGCAATGAAGAAGTGTTTCCCTTTCTCCACATCCTTTTCAGCATGTACTGTCACTTGAGTTTTTGGTCTTAGCCATTTCATGGGTGTGAGGTGAAATCTCAGGGTGGCTTTGATTTGCATTTACCTGATGAATAAGGATGTTGAGCATTTCTTTAAGTGTTTCTCTGCCATTCAATATTCTTCTATTGAGAATTCTCTGGTTAGCTTAGTACCCCAGTTTTTAATTGAATTACTTGGTTTGTTGGTGTTTAACTTCTTGAGTTCTTTATATGTTCTAATATCAGCCTTCTGTCAGCTATAAGGTTGGTGAAGATCCTTTTCCAGTCTGTAGGCTGTCATTTTGTTCTGTGTACAGAATCTGGAAACAACCTAGATGTTCCTCTACCGAGGCATGGATACAGAAATTGTGGTACATTAACACAAGGGAATAGTACTCAGCAATTAAAGACAAGAAAATCTTGAAATTTGCAGGCAAATAGATGGAACTAGAAAAAATAATCCAGAGTGAGGTATCCCAGAAGCAGAAATACATGCATGGTATATACTCACTTATAATTGTTTATTAGCCATTTAATATAGGAGAACATACTAAAGTCCTAAAGAAGCTAAACAACAAGGAGGACTGTAAGAAAAATGTTTAATCCTCATTCAGAATGGCAAACAGGATAAACATCGTAAGCTGGAGAAGACAAGTATCAGGGCAGGAACCTAACCATAAAGGGCCTTTGAAAGAATCTACCAAACAAGGTATCGATGAAGATGCTGAGACTCATATCCAAACTTTCGGCAGAGTTCAGGAAATCTTATGGAATAAAGAGAAGATAGAAAGACCTGGAGGGGACAGGAGCTCCACGAGGAGACCAACAGAGTCAAAAAATCTGGGTCCACTGGGTCCTGCAGAGACTGATGTTCCAACCAACAACCATTCACGAAGAGGATATAGAGCCTCTGGACAGATGTCACCTGTTGGCAGCTCTGTGTCCATGGGGAATCCCTAATAAGGGGACCAGGAGCTGTCTCTGCCATGGACTTAGTGGCCTGCTCTTTAATTATCTCCATCTGGGACAAGGTACCCTTTCTAGGCCACAGAGGAAGATAGTCCTGATGAGACCTGATAGGCTAGGGTTAGATAGTAGGATAGGAGGACCTCCACTATTAGTGGACTAGGAGAGAGGCATAGGGGGAAAAGAGGGAGGGATGATGGGACTGGGAGGAGATAAGGGAGAGCTTATAGCTGGGATACAAAGTGAATAAATTGTAACAAATATATTTTTTAAAGAGTGTACATTACAGAGTGGATGGAAGACACCAATTAAGAAAGGCCTTCTTCTAAATCAACATGAACAAAGCTCTTCACAGTTCATACATGTGTATGCTACACCAGGTCAATGAATTGATGAATGAATGAAAAGCTAGCCTTCATCATAAACATTAACAATGAACTGTCACTTATACCTGGCAGTAGAGGGAAAACCAGTTTTCCCCACTAAAGGGCCACTGGGAAGAGAATAGGTTTCAGAAAAGAGAAAAGAAGAAATAGCCCAGATGAGTTAGCATGGATCAGCATGGATGGAGGAAAATAGCCTATATGAACAACATTAGCAAGTATTTTGGGATGACAGATGGGGAGTATCCCAGTTATGAATTATTAGAGAATATGGTGTGGGATAGGGGCTTGAGAGATTAAGGTAGTTTAGGAGGTAATATCTGCTTTAACCCAGGTGACATAAGGCTATTCAGGTTTCTGTGTCTTTTATTGATTATAGTGTTGGAACAGATAATACCAATGTATTAATTATAGGGCTGAAAATAAATTTTATTAGCACATATTTTTATTTTATCTACAACAACTGGGTATATTATTCACTCCAGTACAGGCTTCATATTCAGGAGTAGTTGACCAACATATAGTTGGACTCCACAGATTTTGATATTTTTGTTTGTTTGTTGTTTGGCTTGGGTGTGTGTTCTTTTCGTTGGTTAGTTTGGTGTTCTTTGTTTTTTTTTTATTTCTTTTTGATGAGGTTTTATTTTTGTTTTGGGAGGTTTGGGTTTTGTATAGGGTTTTTGTTTCTTTAAAAAAAAAAACTTAAAGTTCAGTATGTAGGAATGGGGAGAAGATTTTGAGAGACCTAGGGGAGAGGAAGACTATGTTTGAATTTGAAAATTGTCTTAAATAATAAAAATATAATAAAAATGCAGAATATAAAATGCAAAAATGAATTAATTAAAATTTAAAAGATTGGCAGAGAAAAATGTCTCTTATATACTTAGTGTGTTTTGTTATTATAAATATAATCTGAATGACAACAAAAGTGAGTCAGACTATAATCTACAATACTGGATGCAGGAAAGAGTATGGATATTAAATGAAGCAAATTAGATATACTTTTGACGGAAGAAATAACTGGAATTGGGGACCATTTGTGTGTGGGAACTAGTGCAGTGGAAAATTCCTGGAATCTATGATGGTGGCTCTAGTGAGAACACCTAGTAATGGAGGATAGGAATCTGAACTGGTTATTTTTTGAAACCAGAAAAGGTTTCCAGTGGTGGAACTGAGTTGCATTTGGCTTAGTTGTTTGTTGGCCAGTAGAGTCTCTTGCAGATCTTTAAAGAACCCAGCCTGATGCAAAGACAGAGTTCACTCTCTGAAAGCAGATAGTGTGGGGCCTATTGCTGAGGATGATATCCATACAGCTCATTGAACACAGAGAAGTTGAACTGGTACCTGCATGGAGCTTTCACTCTTATAGTCTAGTCTCTGTAGGAAGGTACTCTGCAGGCTACAGAAAGAAAAGCCTGGACACCACCATAAAACCTTTGACCTACAATCTATGAAACCCACCGCAAAGCTCTTGACCTACCATCATTCCTGCCTGCTGAGGCAATGGTGTGCTGGGGCAATAGCAATTCAGAACTTGTGGGAGTGGCCAACCAACATATGCTTTACCTTGAGGTCCATGGCACAAGAAAGAGCCAATGCTCTACACTGCCTGGATGATCAGGAATTGTAGACTGGATAATGCAGATACAGCAGGTAGAACCAAACTCAACTGGCCATAAGATAAAAAACAAAAACAAAAACAAACAAACAACAACAACAACAAAAACATGAAATGATTCCCAATAGTATTCTCTTATATTCACAGACTGGTGCCTTGTCCAGTCATGTCAGAGAGGCCTCCTGTGGTAGCAGATTAGAATGGGTACAGGGACACACAGCCAGACACAATGTGGAGAAAGAGTCTAAACTGGTGTTTTCTATCAGATTCCTCCACTCCAATCTCAGGGAACCCTTTAGAAAAGAAAGAGGAAAGATTATAGAAGTTAGAGGGTATGAAAAGCAGCTAGAATACATAGCCCACTGAATCAATCAGGTTCACAGGAACTGAAGCAATAAACACAGGGCCTGCACAGATGTACACCAGGTTCTCTGAATATATATTATATATCTTAGCTTGGTGTTTTGAAGGTCTTCTAATGGTAGGAGCAGGTTTGACTCTGACACTTTTGCCTGTGCTTTGAACTCTTTTTCCCATTTGGTTGCCTTTTCCAACCTTGTTATGAGGCCTTTTTCCTTGCCTTATTGTATCTTATTTTGTCCTGTTTGTGTGTCATCTCAGGGAGACCTGTTTTTTGTTGTTGTTGTTGTTTGTTTGTTTGTTTTTGTTTTTGTTTTATAGAGGAGATTGAATCTGGGAAAGATGAGTGATCATGGGAAGAGAGGAGCTAGGGGAAACTGTGGTCAGGCTGTATTGTTTGAAAAAAGAATCTATTTTCAATAAAAAAGAAACAAAATATAAAAGAAAATGTCCTTAAATAATGAGAAATACAGTAATAAAATTTGCAAAAATAACATGTATAAGTAAATTAATTAGAATTTAAAATGAAAAGGCAGAGAAAATATTTGTTATTTTGGTTTAGTGAATGTGTGATATTATAAATACAAATCACATTCTCTGACTGAGAATGAAAGATAGTCAGACTAAAAGAAAATCTTCAAAACTGGATAAATGACAGAATATGATAATAAAATGGAACAAATGAAAATAGTCTCTTGATCTGTGTAGAAAAATTTTATAGGAGAATGCAAGGAAGATCAGAATTATAGAGTTCTTTTAGTAAATAAATATGTTCTAAATGCAACTACGAAACATTTAGAAAATAACTTTGTGAAAGGTGAGAGCAAAGCACATTCTAGTAATTGAAGAGTTTTAAGAAATATAAGCCCATTATTTCAGTTTCATTTAGAAATAATCACATGCAAATCTGAATGACTTATAATGTAGAATGTCTCCACATAAAGAGTGGGAACCATATAGTGTTTATCTGATTCCCCTACCTTTTTTATAATAAAACTGAATATTTATTCAAAGCTCTTAAATAATAATTTGAAGAAAGATGAGATAGGCAGGATGGTTTCATTTTATTTCAAAGAAATAAAATAATATTTTATTTTCACAAGTAAAAAATGTTAAGGATATTCTCATGGTAAAAAAATACAGATAAGAAGAAAATAAAAGTAAATGGTGCGAGCTCTCTAGAGGACAGGATAAATTTGGTGAAAGGAGACAATGATTCCCATTATACTGTCTTAAGAGTTACATTTAGAAGGTGGATTAATAGTTCATACTCCACAGATACCTAAACAGAAGGACAATGTGGAGGATTAGACAAGTAATTCTCACATTTCACAGTGTGTGCAGATCTGGACTTGCTAAGTTAAAAAGTCCTTGGGAAAGCTGAAGAAGGTTTAGAGACAAGCAATAAACATGATTAATAGCTTGGAAAATAGAATCTCAAAGGAAAGGTTAAGGGATCTAATATTATTTAAGTTGGAAAATAGGCTGAGAAAACAAGTTGGTTTTCAATTACATGAAGGATTATTCCATAGAAGGTGCTAATCAGTATGCTGAAGTGATGAAAAGAAAGGTAAAAATAAGGGATCACGAAATGTTGCAGAAAGCATTTATGTTGGCTAAGAGAAAGGGCCTCCACCAGAACTATTAGACTTCAAAAAGGAATGTACTTAATTTCCTCCTGAATAGACCTTTCAAAATTCACTTGAAACTTATTTTTCTGGGAAACTTCATTTGAAGTACAACTTAAAAAGCAGAGAAGAAAGAGACATAAGAAAATTCTATAAAAATTGACCTCATTTTTAGTTACTTTATATTGCGAATCTATATTACTGATTTTTTTTTAATTTTAAAGACTTCATTTATTAAGTCACTTTACATCCTGATTGCAAGCCCCCTCCACTCCTCCCTGTGTCCACACACACATGCCATTCTCCCCTCTCCTTTTCCTCAGAGAAGTGGCATGTCCCCCACGTGTACCACCGGCTCTGGCACATTAAGTCCATGCAGGACTAGGCACATCCTCTCCCACTGAGGACAGACAAGGCAGCACAGTTAGGAGACTGGGATCCAAAGGAAAGAGTCAGAATCAGACAAAGCCCCTGCTTCAGCTATTGGGGGATCCACAAGAATACCACGCTGCGTATCTGCTACATATGTGCAGGGAGCCTAGGACCAGTTCAAGCATGCTTTTTGGTTGGTGGTTCAGTTTCTGGAGCCTAGGTTAGTAGACTTTGTAGGTCTTTTTAAATTTTTTTTGATTTACTATTAACCCTTTATTACAATTTATTAAATTTCTATCCCAGACAAGGCCACATCCCTTATCTCCTCACAATCCAACCCTCCTTCCCTCTTCTCACCCTGTGCCCCTCCCCTAGTCCACTGATAGGGTAGGTTCTCCTCCCCTTCTATTTGACCCTAGCCTATCAGGTCTCATCAGAACTTGCATTGTCTTCCTCTGTGGCCAGGCAAGGCTGCATCCTCCCCCACCCCCCTACAGGGAAGTGATCAGACAGCCTGTCACTGAGTTCATGCCAGAGAAAGCTCTTGCCAGAAAAAGCACTTGGATACCGAGTTTATTTGCTATATCTGAGCCTGGATTTTATGCCCTCTCCATGCATTGTCCTTGGTTGGGGTGTCAGTCTCTGCAGGGTCCCCAGAGCTCAGTTTTTTGTTTTTGTTTTGTTTTGTTTTGTTGTTTGTTTTTGCTCTGTTGGTCTCCTTTTGGAGCTCCTGTCCCCTCCAGGTCTTTCTATCTCCCTCCTAAGACTCCCTGCACTCTCCCCAAAGTTTGGCTAAGAGTCTCAGCCTCTGCTTTGATGCCTCGATCAGTAGAGTCTTTCAGAGGCCATCTGTGGTAGGCTCCTGTCCTGTTTACTGTCTTCTCAAGCTTCCAATGTCTACCACATTTGTCCTTATGAATGAGGATTGAGCATCTTCCCTAGTATCTTCCTTGTCACCCAACAGAGGAATGGATGAAGAAATTGTGGTAGATTTAAACAATAGAATATTAATTATCTATTAAAAACAAGGAAATCATGAAGTTTGCAGGCAAATGGATAGAACTAGAAAAGATCATCTTGAATGAAGTAACTCAGAAGCAGAAAGGCACATACGGCACAGGCTCACTCATAAGAGGATATTATCCATATAATATGTGATAAACATACTAAAATATATACTCCTAAAGCAGCTGATGATTATTTTAATGGTGCATTGCAAAGACAGGGTGCATCTGCCCTGGCTTAATATAGCAACCTCAAGAAAGACAGACTCTGTGAAACCATTCAATGCACTTGTTTAAGCAATTTTGTCATGTTTACTATTTCAACAGCCTAGGATTGCTTTCAACTAATTGTATTTTTATTTCCTGATTTATCATCTACTTCCTTACAGTATACTTATGTTTATTCTTTGGAAATGAATTAGATCAATTGAATATTCTTTAATATGGTAATAAAAATAATATTTTCTCTCAAAAGATTTTATTTACTTAGAAAATAGGCTATTCTCTGAACACCTGCACACTTAATTCATTTAGAGTTAAATTATACATGAATTCCAAACCAGTGATTTCTGAAGCTGTGCTAACAAAGATAAATGAAAGCAGAGATTTCAACAAAATTTTGCAAACAGTTGTGCTATAGCTTGTCAAATATGCACTTGGTAGAAGCTACACTGTCTTTCATTTATGGCTCAGTGTTACACAAAATAGCCAAGTTGGAGAATTAACTATTGTGTTCAGTCTGCATGTTGGTGGATGAAAGTGTAATCTCTAGCTAGGTGGAAACATTTAACTATTTCTGTGGTCATGTTATCTTTTTTCCTGTAAAATATTTCATTGTCTTAAAATGTAGAAATTAGTGTAGATTTTAAGACGGGTTTTGTAGTATTAGTAAACAATTCTCCACAATTCCTACACAAATGCAGGTGAATGGAAGCTACTAAATAACCATTTTAAGTTTATCAGAAAGGAAGTTTGGGAAAATGAATTATTAAACATACAATTTAGTAAAATGACAATTGTATTTTAAAGACCTTATTTCAAGGTTTTATTGTTTGTTTGCTTGTTTTGCTTTTCAAAATAAAAATAAAAATTGGTTAGGTTCACATAAAAATGCTTTAAAAATATACACCAAAAACTAAATAAAAAGTCTGAAGTTTCTAATAGTAGCATATGATGAATGTTTCTATCTAGGACAGAATATTTGCTCAGTGTGATGCTATCTACAGTGGTTATCAAGAGCAATCTGAAAAACTTGATACCTCTGGTAAGGTTTCACTTTGAATGAGTAGCCATGCAATATCTTACACTGAGACAAATGGGTCTGGGGCTCATTTGGCAAATATGAAATATTTACTACGTTCATATATCTGAATATTTAGTATAAGGATCCATGACTTGAAAACTATGGAAATATTTGATTTATTGTATTTATCATTTTTTTGTCAAAGAAATCAATTTCTCTTTAGCATCTGCCTTCACTTAGAATGGGTCATAGTCCCCAAAGTCATTGAGATGTTCATATTCTCTTCTCAATCTGCCTTCACTTAGAATGGAACAAACTAATACTTTAGATTAGTTCTTTTGTTGTAAATATTAATGCAAATTCTGAAATGTCTCTGTTAAAATTGCCTACATTACTAATTATTCTCTGAGATGTATTATACCAATATTCTTCCAGAACTAGATTGTGATCAATGGCACAGATCAGTACAAGCACGAGAAAAATAGTTAAAATTCTTTTGTATTTATATTCTTTCTCTTGTGGCACACCTAAGGCTCCTGATATATGAATAAAATTATTTTAAATAATTAAAAATTAAAAATAGTTTTCCCTGAGCACTCCTATGTTATCATGCTTTCTTTATCATAAACAGATGAAGTGATGACTCCTGGTTAAGGCTACTTGTTCTTCTTGCAGAATATCCAGGCTTAATTTACATTACCCACATGGCAGTTTTCAACAGCCATTTACTTCATTTCCAAGGATTCTAATGCCTTCTTACAACAGCATGAGAATTGCATGTTGTTCAAAGACTAATGGGAACAAAACATCCATTAGGTAAAATACAATAAAACATCTTAAAAACTCTTGCCTTTATTATCATTACTCATATAAAAAGGTCAACATAGAATATAATATACTTATCTACCAAAATAGAGAATCCCATTGTACAATTTGTGTATTTATGTAAAACAGTTTTAAAATTTGCTGTTCTTTCTCTACAATATGATTATATTTGTTTATTTTTCTCTTTCAAATGCATTTACATATGCTACATATGTAATTCTTTCCATCCCTCAGTGTGTGTGTGTGTGTGTGTGTGTGTGTGTGAAATATTTGATGTATTACATCATCTGTCACTCAGAGTAATGGTAATTACTTAGCATTCTTCATGATATAGATTTCTGCCCTGTTTTATTTATTTTTTAATGTGAACACAGAAATGTTCAATGTTTATTGAGGAATCCTAAATAATCGGCACTATCTCAAGATAGTCTTTTTATCACAATGTTTTTTGACAGAATATATTGGGCTACCAAGAGCTACCTCCTTTAAGTTATTTAGTATTTTTATTGGTATAAAGTTTTCTTTGCTGTGCCTTTTTATTTCTAATTTGTCAGTGGTTGAGTATGGTCAGTTTCCCAAATTTATTGAATGTTTGTAAGTTAAAGTTATCTGAATAGTATTTAAAATATCAGCTTTTCTTTACTTTGGTTTCAAAGCATCATCTGATTAACTGTCCAGGTATATTTATTTTCATTAATTAATTAATTTAATTTACATCCAGCTTGTAACTTACCCTCTCTTCTCTCCTCCTAATCCTTCTATCTTATTCCTTCTTCCCCCATCCCACCCCCTTTCCCTCAGAAAAAAAGAGGCCTCCTATGGATATAAACAAGCTTGGTATTTCAAGTTGCAATATGACTAGGTGTATCTTCTCCAATTGAGACTAAAGAAGGCAGCCCAGTCAGGAGAAAGAGAGCCAAAGACAGGCAACAGAGTCAGAGATAGTTCCTGCTCCTGCTGTTTGGGGTCCCACATGAAGACAGAGCTACACAGCTGTTACCTATTCACAGAGGGCCTAGGTCTACCCCATGCATGCTCTCTGGTTGGTTTAGTCTCTGTGAGCCACTAATGGATTCAAGTCAGCTGATTCTTTAGTTTTTCCTGTGCCCTTGACCTTTCTGGCTCCTTCAATCCTTCCTTCTCTTCTTCAGGATTCCCCAAGCTCTGTTAACATTTGGATTTGGATCACTGCATCTTTTTCCATCAATTGCAGGCTGAAGCTTTTCAGTTGGCAATTATGCAAGGCTCCTCTCAGGGATGGGCCCTCTCTCATGATGTGCATTTCAAGTTGGGCCAGTCATTGGTTGGCCATTCCATCAATTTCTCATCTTCATCTTTACCCCTGTACATTTTTTTTCATTATATATATATATATATATATATATATTTATTTCTTTTTGTATCCCCCCCCATAAGCCCCTCCCACCTCCCCTCTCGATCCCACCCTCCCTCCCCTTTCTGCATGCATGCCAATCTTCAACTCTACTGTTAGGGGACGTTCCCCTCTCCTTTCTGATCTTAGTTTATCAGTTCTCATCAAAAGTGGCTGCATTGACCTCTACCATGGCCTGGTAAAGATGCTCCCCCCTCAGGGGGAGGTGATCAAAGAGCAGGCCAATCAGATTATGTCAGAGGCAGTCCCTCTTCCCATTACTATGTAACCCACTTGGACACTGAACTGCCATGGGCTATATCTGTGCAGGAGTTGTAGGTTATCTCCACGAATAGTCCTTGGTTGGAGTATGAGTCTCTGGGAAGTTCCCTGTGTTCACATTATCTTGTTCTGTTGCTCTGCTTGTGGAGTTGCCATCCCCTCCAGCTTTTACTATTTCCCACTTCTTACATAAAATTCCATTCACTCTGCCCATCAGTTGGCCATCAGGCTCAGCATCTTCTTTGACAGTCTATACTGTAGAGGCTTTCAGAGGCCCTCTGTGGCAGGTTTCAAGTTTGTTTCCTATTTTCTTCTGGCTTTCAGAGGCCCTCTGTAGCAGGTTCCTAGGTTGTTTCCTATTTTCTTTTTTTCTGATGTCCATCCTCTTTGCCTTTCAGGATGGGGATTGAACATTTTAGTTAGGGTCCTCTCTTTTGCTTAGTTTGTTTAGATGTACAGATTTTAGTGGGTTTATTCTATGTTGTATGTTTATATGAGTGAGTATACACCATGCGTGTCTTTTTGCTTCTGGGACAACTCACTCAGGATGATCCTTTCCAGGTCCCACCATTTACCTGAAAATTTCATGATTTCCTTATTTTTCATTGCTGAGTAATACTCCATTATACAATGGAGATGTACCACAGTTTCTGCATCCATTCTTCAATTGAGGGGCATCTGGGTTGTTTCCAGCTTCTGGCTATTACAAATAAAGCTGCTACAAACATGGTTGAGCAAAAGTCCTTTCTGTGTACTTGAGCCTCTTTTGGGTATATGCCTAGGAGTGGTATGGCTGGATCTTGAGGAAGCGCTATTCCTAGTTGTCTGAGAAAGCGCCAGAGTTATTGTACAAGTTTACATTCCCACCAGCAGTGGAGAAGGGTTCCCCTTTCTCCACAACCTCTCCAGCATGTGTTGTCCCTTGAGTTTTTCATCTTGGCCATTCTGATGGGTGTAAGGTGAAATCTCAGGGTTGTTTGGATTTGCATTTCCCTAATGGCTAATGAGGTTGAGCATTTCTTTAAGTGCTTCTCTGCCATTCGATATTCCTCTACAGAGAATTCTCTCTTTACCTCTGTTCCCCATTTTTTAAGTGGATTACTTGGTTTGTTGCTTTTCAGCTTGTTTAGTTCTTTATACATATTGGATATGAGTCCTCTGTCAGATAAAGGGTTGGTGATAATTCTTTCCCAATCTGTAGGCAGTCGCTTTGTTTTGATGACGGTGTCCTTTGCTTTACAGAAGCTTTTCAGTTTCATGAGGTCCCATTTATTGATTGTTGCTCTTAGAGCCTGTGCTGTTGGTGTTCTGTTCAGGAAGTTTTCTCCTGTACCAATGAGTTCTAGGGTATTCCCCACTTTTTTTTCTAGCCGATTTAATGTGTCTGGTTTTATGTTGAGGTCTTTGATCCACTTGGACTTCAGTTTTGTGCAGGGTTATAATATGGATGTATTTTCATTTTTCTACATGTAGACATCCAGTTGGACCAGCACCATTTGTTGAAGATGCTATCTTTTTTCCATTGTATGGTTTTGACATCTTTGTCAAAAATCAGGTGTCGGTAAGTGTGTGGGTTTATTTCTAGGTCTTCTGTTCGATTCCATTGATCCACCATTCTGTTTCTATGCCAGTACCATGCAGTTTTTATAACTGTTGCTCTATAGTACAGCTTGAGATCAGGGATGGAGATACCTCCAGAAGATCTTTTATTGTAGAGGATTGTTTTAGCAATTCTCAGTTTCTTGTTATTCCATACGAAGCTGAGAATTTTTCTTTCCAGGTCTGTAAAGAATTGTGTTGGCAATTTGATGGGAATTGCATTAAATCTGTAGATTGCTTTTGGTAAGATGGCCATTTTTCCTATGTTAATCCTGCCAAGCCATGAGCATGGGAGATCTTTCCATCTTCTCATATCTTCCTCTAATTCTTTCTTCAGAGACTTGAAATTTTTTTTCATACAAGTATTTGACTTGCTTGGTTAGTGTTACACCAAGGTACTTTATGTCATTTGTGGCTATTGTGAATGGTGTTGTTTCTCTAATTTCTTTCTCAGTCCTTTTGTCTTTTGTATACAGGAGTGCTACTGATTTTTTTGAGTTAATTTTGTAAGTAATCCACTTAAAAAATGGGGAACAGAGCTAAAGAGAGAGTTCTCTGTAGAGTAATATCGAATGGCAGAGAAACACTTAAAGAAATGCTCAACCTCATTAGCCATTAGGGAAATGCAAATGAAAACAACCCTGAGATTTCACCTTACACCCATCAGAATGGCCAAGATGAAAAACTCAAGGGACAACACATGCTGGAGAGGTTGTGGAGAAAGGGGAAACCTTCTCCACTACTGGTGGGAATGTAAACTTGTACAACCACTCTGGAAATCAATTTGGCGCTTTCTCAGACAACTAGGAATAGCGCTTCCTCAAGATCCAGCCATACCACTCCTAGGCATATACCCAAAAAGGCTCAAGTACATAGAAAGGACATTTGCTCAACCATGTTTGTAGCAGCTTTATTTGTAATAGCCAGAAGCTGGAAACAGCCCAGATGCCCCTCACCTGAAGAATGGATGCAGAAACTGTGGTACATCTATACAATGGAGTATTACTCAGCAATGAAAATAAGGAAATCATGAAATTTTCAGGTAAATGGTGGGACCTGGAAAGGATCTTCCTGAGTGAGTTGTCCCAGAAGCAAAAAGACACGCATGGTATATACTCAGTCATATAAACATACAACATAGAATAAACCCACTGAAATCTGTACATCTAAACAAACTAAGCAAAAGAGAGGACCCTAACTAAAATGTTCAATCCCCATCCTGAAAGGCAAAGAGGATGGACATCAGAAAAAAAGAAAATAGGAAACAACCTAGGAACCTGCTACAGAGGGCCTCTGAAAGACAGAAGAAAACAGGAAACAACCTTGGAACCTGCCACAGAAGGCCTCTGAAAACCTCTGCAGTATAGACTGTCAAAGCAGATGCTGAGCCTGATGGCCAACTGATGGGCAGAGTGAATGGAATTTTATGTAAGAAGTGGGAAATAGTAAGAGCTGGAGGGGACGGGAACTCCACAAGCAGAGCAACAGAACAAGATAATTTGAACACAGGGAACTTCCCAGAAAATCATACTCCAACCAAGGACTATTTGTGGAGATGACCTGGAACCCCTCCACAGGTGTAGCCCATGGCAGTTCAGTGTCCAAGTGGGTTACATAGTAATGGGAAGAGGGACTGCCTCTGACATAATCTGATTGGCCTGCTCTTTGATCACCTCCCCCTGAGGGGGGATCAGCCTTACCAGGCCATGGTAGAGGTCAATGCAGCCACTTTTGATGAGAACTGATAGACTAAGATCAGAAAGGAGAGGAGAACTCTCCCCTATCAGTGGACGTGGGGAGTGGCATGCATGCAGAAATGGGAGGGAGGGTGGGATCGGGAGGGAAGGAGGGAGGGGCTTATGGGGGTATACAAAATGAATAAAGTATAATTAATAAAAAATTAAACAAACAAACAAACCAACAATAAAACAACAACAAAAAACTTCAAGTCTCTGAAAAAGAAAGTGAAGAAAGTATCAGAAGATGAAATCATCTTTTATGCTCATGGATTGGTAGGATTTACATAGTGAAAATGGCCATCCTGCCAAAAGCAATCTATAGATTCAGTGCAATTCCCTTCAAAATACCAACATAATTCTTTACAGATCTTGAAAGAAAAATTCTCAATATCATATGAAAAAAAAATCACCCAGAATTGTTAAAATAATCCTGAACCATAACAGATCTTCTGGAGGTATCTCCATCCCTGATCTCAAGCTGTACTATACAGCAATAGTAATAAAAACTCCATGGTACTAGCATAGAAACAGAATGGTGGATCAATGGAAGCAAATAGAAGATCCAGAATAAACCCACATACTTATGGATACTTGATTTTTGACAAAGAATCTAAAACAATACAAGGAAAAAAGACAGCATCTTCAACAAATGGTGCTGTTCTAACTGGGTATCTACATGTAGAAAAAAGAAAATAGACCCATATTTATCACCCTGCACAAAACTAAAGTCTAAGTGGATTGAAGACTTCAACATAAAACCAGACACTAAACCTGTTAGAAGAGAAATTAGGGAAGATCCTTGACCTCACTGGCACAGGGAACAACTTCTTGAACAGAACACCAACAGCATAGGCTCTAAGATCAACAATCAATAAAAGAGGAACTTTCTTAATTGAGGTTTCCTCCTCTCAAATGACTTTAGTTTGTCTCAAGTTGACATGAAACTATTCAGAACATTAAGATTTCATAATATTAGGGAAATCACACCAAATTATAGTATGATTATTTTAAAATTATTAATTGAACCAGATTAACTTCATAGAGTATCCAATGACTCCATAGAATAACATGATTAGAAGGAGTGGTAGGCTCATATGTTACAGTGTCTTCTTTCTTTTCTTGCAAGAACATCTTGCAGAATGCAAAAATAGTCATAAAGTACTTATCTTGGAATGTATTTGCATGAAACGGGTTTAGCACCTTATGCAAGGAAAAATGCTTACACTCAAGAAATTCAAAGCAGAATTACTTTGTAGAGTCATCTTAGAAGCCATAACAAGCACTTAAGCTAGTAATGCCTAAGTTATACTCTATTTTTTTATCACATCATCATTATGGTCATTAATTTTGGTAATGTTTTGTTCTATAGAATCCATTCGAATAAAACATACTGACGATAGAACATTTAATGAATAAATACAATAATAAGAAGAAATTATGATATGTAGACAACGGCAAAGTTAGAAATGAGGAGGACATAAGAGGATTAAAACCCAGAGAGAAACATAATGAATGGTTATGTGTTATAAAAGTAAGTATTGAAACAGAAGATGGAGCTGCAGAGAATTATATATAAATTATGTTTACATAAATATATAAAAGTACACACACACAACTCCAATTCTTCCCTCAACCTTAATGACTCATGGCATACATAAGTGGTTTTTTAAAAAACCTTCCATCACCATCTTGTGAGGTGATTAGCAAACACGAAAATGTGCAGTATTTTTGCTAGTAAAAGAAGAGGGTGGTATTTAAAGAACTAGTTCACTGTACAAGAATTTTTTGAGAAGAGATTTCTAGAAGCCCTAATGTCTCACTCTTTAATCTCCATCAGGATGAGTGAGGAAACAGAATACTTTCCATTTTTGCATTCATTTGTGTATGTAAAAAAAGTGCATTTTAGCCATATTTTTGCCATGTGGAAGACTGATTGGGACCCATGTCTTTATCATCAGCCTATTCTCAAATATCTCTGAGAATGTCAGGTCTCCAAAAGATTTGTGATTGCTATTATCATATGAACAATGCAGTATTGTATATGAATGTTTATGGTATTGAAATTTAGAATCACATAAAGAGTCTGTTCTTTAAACAAGCAAGCAACTGCTTTTTGAGTTAAGTTTTATAATTACATTTAATAATTGGAATTTGAAAATATTTACAAATAGAATAATAAATTTGTAATATAAAATATTAAAATGTATCATCAGAAATACTGTACAGTAAAAGTACTATTCAAATAATGAAACAGATTTATAATATTAGATATCATGGTGTGATAATGACAAGAATATTAGTTATTTAGGTGGCATTCTGTGACAAAGATGGTTACCTTAATTAGATCTTGGTGGTAATAAAGCCAAGGTCACACATTTAATTTCAATCTAGGCCAGTATACTCTTGAAAGTTAAAACTCTGTCCTGTAGTAATAAATTGTACCCCTAACCCCAATTTGTTATTTTTCAATTATGTGCCATTAATTGATGCAATATCCTACTGGTAGTGGGTCATCATGCCAGCTGCATAAATGAAGGATGGCATGTCTATAAGACATGTGACAGAGAACTTGAGACCATTAGTACTGAGAATTTTAATAATATCCTATAGTATTTCTCCGAAGAAAAACAACATCCAAATTTTTAATGAAAAATTAACTTGGCATTCAAAACTTCTTGGAGTAAGCAAGGATGTTGGTATAATGTTCGTGTGAAATATATACAATTTACCCTTTTTGTTCAAATGCTGATTTCTCTACCCCACTCTCTAGTTTCAATCTGGACATTGCATTGTGATTCTTAGTCTAAGCATCACCTGTCTCAAGTTTGTGTAAATATGATACCTTTTGTCCTCTATATTTTCAATAAAACAACCAGTACAATGGAAAGAATAGGGTGGGATATCCTGGTGTGGAGGAGAGGAGAAAGAAGCAAGTGTGGGGAATAGGAGCACAAAGTCTGCAGGAGAAGACTTGGAACAATGAGGAGAGATGAAATAAACCTAAGATATGACTAAAAGCAAGTATAATATGGGAAATCTGAATGGGAGAAAACTTGGTGGGCTTAGAGGTTTAGGATGGAATAACTATTGCTCATCATTGTGCGCTAGGTTAATTACATAAATCCTAGGTTCTCTATTTGTGATTTGAGTATACAGCTGGTTTAGGAATAACTGCTGCATAACTAAAAGATAAACCAATAATGAATATTATTAACTAACAAAGCTGAGGTTAAGTCATGGTCTCTTTATAAAACTAACCTGTTATTTAAAGTTTTAACTTACATTCACTAGAGATTTATCTGACAAAAATGATATTGCAGAGTGGTATGTTTTCTAAGAGAAGAAATATCTTTGTTTGATGTTTATACTCTATATTCTGTTTAATCTCTCTATTCTTTTGTTTGTCCTATTGATAGCTTGCAGTATACTCTTAGGCTCTATATCAGCAGATCTAATATAAACTACAAGACACATGACTAAAGGTATATAGTTACATAATGGCTCAGATGTTGGATAGACTTCTCTGGTAATTGGAAAGATAATGGTCCAGTAGGCTCATGTATTTGGATGTATATGTATATTCTTAATATAACAAGTAGTAGGACACTTCACTGAAGAGAACTGAAAAGGGAACCAATAAAATACAATAAAATATTATTCAGAACATATAAGTTTATATAATGCCTGCACACTTAAGAGAATACATGAAACACTTAAAGGTTCCTAAGTTCAGATTTTGCACCCATGAAATAGGTACAAATGTCATCAGTGCTTATTCTAAGAGAAGTTACCTGAATGTCAATAGAACTGTCACAAGATGGACAGGCAGAAACCAAAGATCTTTCTTTGTGTCTTTTTATCATACTTGAGTGTGTTTGTGTTTGTGTGTCTTTCTGGTATAACTCTTCAAGCTAGCTACATTGTACACATGTGTGGAATGAGAATAAGTATTTACAGATAATTCTGCTATTTGATTTTAGTGTTTATCAAATCAAACAGACAGATGCCTTACAAAGAAATATTATCTGATTTTTACCTATACCAAAATCAACAAATTTTAATTAAATTTTTATTTTTTTACTTTAATTGCATTTATTTTACTTTGTATCCCAGCTGTAGCCCCTTCCATCATTCCTTCCCACTTCTACCCTTCATCCCTCAATTCCTCCAATGTACCTCTGTAAGTCCACTGATAGGAGAGTTCCTCCCCTTCCATCTGATCCTAGCTTATCAGGTTTCATCAGGACTGGCTGTAATGTCCTCCTCTGTGGCCTAGCATGGCTGCTCCCCCCTCAGTGGGGGGGAGTCAAAGAGCCAGCCATTGAGTTTATGTGAGAGACAATCCCTGTTCCCCTTACAAGGGTACCCACTTACAGACTGAGCTGCTATGGGCTACATCTGAGCAGAGGTTCTAGGTTATATCCACGCATGGTCCATGGTTGGAGAATAAGTCTCAGAAAAGACCTCTGTACCCAGATATATTTGGTCCTTGTGGAGCTCTTGTCCTCTCCAGGTCATACTAACTCCCCCTTCTTTCATATGATTCCCTGCACTCTGCCCAAAATTTGATTATGAGTCTCAGCATCTGCTTTCATACACTTCTAGGTAGAGTCTTTCAGAGCCCCTGTGTAGTAGGCACCTGTCCTGTTATTGTTTTCTCTTACTTCCAATGTCTATCCCATTTTTCTTTCTAAGTGAGGATTGATCATCTTACATTGGGTCCTCCTTCTTGTTTAACTTCTTTAGGTGTACAGATTTTAACAAATTTTTAAACTTTGATTTTCACACACTTGGCTTGTATCAATATTTCTTTTGAGTATCTCTAATGTTCTGTTTCTTTGTTATCAGGCTCAAATTCTGCATTTTAAATGTGTAATTCCTAGCTTCAAAGCAGAAGCCCATCAGACCTATAACTTTATGAGACATCTGGCTTCTATCTTCTCTGAAGAACTCAAGAAAACTGAAACTGGAAATAAAAATAAATACATAAAAACAAGGCTTTTGTTTCTGTGCTTTATTGCTTCTGGATGCTGAGATGTCAATGTTCACATTGATTGCATGCTATAAAAAAATGACCTTTGCGATTTATAGAACATCAAGCAGATGTATGGAGTTGTATCTGCTTTCCACATTGGAGGCAAAAAAGACCCTTTTAAGAGTCAGGTATAAACTGATCTGTCAAAACCTTTATACAGCTTTCACTTTATATATAATGATATAATCTAATGAATATTTCTTTAGCCATCTGGAACATGTCCTATAAGTCAACTAGACTTTCACAATATATTCTTAGTACTTGCTCTTTCCAACTAATAGCAGCTAGTAAATGAACCAGTGCACAGTCTCTTTGGGTTATCTTTTTTTATTTCAGGGTTTTATTTCTTTGCTTATATATTTTGAGAATTCCATTTATGACTACTTTATTTTTATCATAGCAGCCTCTCCGTATTCTCCTGTCAACTCCTATATTCTCCAAATCGCTCTTAATTCATGATTTCTTCTTTAATTATTATTACACACACACACCACAAATACACAGATATATGTGTGTCTAACATAGTGAGTTTCTTACTGTTGATCATATGTATATGTTTATAGAGATGACAAGTTGAAATTGGATAACATATCAGGAAGCTAGCTCTTGCGAGGAAAAAGAAACGGTTGATTCTCCCGCTCGTGGCAACAATTTTTAGCTTGTAGCTCTTGGTCTAGGTATGAGAGTTCTCATATTGAGATTTAATGTGTAAAACATCTCTGTCATGCCTCAGTAACACTATCTAGCATCAGGCATCCTGGTACTTTGGCGATTGCAGTCTTTCTCATCTCATTCATAATGTTACTTGAAATTTAGGTGTAGCATTTACAGTCCGTGTGAATTGGTGATGAAAACCACCAATGCACAATGTTCAGTTGTTCTCTGCAATTAGTTCTAGAATTCTGTAATTGTTTCCATGTGCTGTGAAAAGAAAATTCTTTGGTGAAGAATGAGAGCTAACCTTTTCTGTGGATAAGGATACATATTTAGAGAATGGTTGAAAATTTTAATATTTAGAAAATGACAGTAAGAGGTTCTTTTCTAGTGTCTGCATGTCTCCATTTGTGCTCCAATCTTGCATCTTCTGACTTCATAGGTAGGACATGATGACTTTTCAGTATGTTTCAAAAACGTAATGTACATTTGAGTATCAGAAGGTCCACTTGGAATTTATCTTAAACTTATCTTTAAATTCAGTTATTTAAAACACAACTTACCTTTTATTCATTAACATGAAAAGTTGTTATGATTTATATGTAAATAGAGATTATCCTTGATTGTCTTTATTGTTGTTTGTTTGTTTGGTGTACCTTACTTGCCAAAAACAGAAAAACGGTGGGGTATAACCTAAACTTAAACAGAATGTGATAAATTGTCCACTAATAGTGTCATATCCTCTTCTTAATTAGTATTCTGTGAGATATAGCTTCACTGCATTTCCTATATACATTATACATAAAAGTACCACCTTATGAAAGTTACATCAGTTTTTAGATATTAATCATTTATACTTAAATATATTGTTGTAGTAAATTTCTAAAAGTGAATGTTAGGCTATATAATGTTTATTATTATTTGCCTTATGATTATCACAGTGGTATTATCTAACCTGCTTTCAGAAATAATAAGACATACCTGTTAGATTTTGTATTTGCCTTATTTACCTTGGACTGGGCAGATATTGCTACCTACACTGTTTGAATCACCTCACCATCCATCTCCCAGCCCTCATCCAATGCTATCTTCCTTAGCCATCTTATCTTCCATCCATAATCTTATAAATACTTGCTTTAATTCTTCATCTGGTCCTTTCCACACCATTATTGGTATCCTTCCTCCTGGTACACCTGGTTTCTTGTTCTGCCTAACCCATTGTAGCATCCTCCTTTCTCTCTTTCTTCTTCCGGTCAGTCTGTCTTCTCTGATTCTCCTGATTCTTCCATCCTTAAAAGCCTAGGAACGTTAACCATGTCTACCTCATATGCCATGCTCAAGTATAGGCCATTTAATGAACCAATCAGGTATAATGTTTTACCTGATTTATAGAAATAAATCACGTATATCCTTGTTTATAGAAACAAGGATGGGTATATCCGGCTTGCAGTAACCAGATCTTGAGGGCCAATAATCAACTTTAGACCAACCTCCAAAAGTATACTTTACAATCTGTTCGAATTATGGATGGCCAGAATGAGAATAATATGCAACTTAGTGTGGCAAAGGACAAAAACAAAAATGATAGAGATAAGGAGAAGAAATTGTAGAAAAGAAGTTTTATGAGACTGTTTCTCCAACCAAGGACCATGTATGGATATAGTGTAGGACCCCTGCTCGGATGTAGCCCATGGCAACTCAGTATCCAAGTAAGGGGATAATAAGGGGAACAGGGATTATTTCTGACATGAACTCAATGGCTGTCTCTTTGACCAGCCCTCTCCCCCACCCCCCGAGGGAGGAGCAGCCCTGCTAGGCCACAGAGGAAGACTCTGCAGCCAGTCCTGAAAATACCTGATAAACCAGGGTCAGATGAAAGGGAAGGAGGTCCCCCCATCAGTGACTTGGAATGGGACAGGGAGAAGATGAGGGAGGGAGGGTGGGATTGGGTGGGAATGCGGGAGCGGGATACAGCTGGGATACAAAGTTAATAAACTGTAACTAATATTAAAAAAATAAAAAGAGTTTCTCTCCATTGAATTTGATGTTGGCTATAGGTTTGCTGTATATCACCTTTACTATGTTCAGATATGTGCATTGTATCCCTGATCTCTCCAATACTTTAAACATGAATGGATGTTTAAACACCCCCAAATCCACAACAAAAAGAAATAATATTCCAATGAATGTTAATTATCACTGTTAATTATCAATATCAATGAACTTGACTTTCCAATAAAAAGACACAGGCTAACAGAATAGTGGAGGAAACAGGACCAAACATTCTGTTGCATCAGAGATACACTCCTCTGCAGCAAAGATAAACATTACCTCAGAGTACAGGGCTGAAAAATGTGTTTCAAGCAAATGGACCCAGAAAACAAGCTGGGGTAGCTATCCTAATATCTAATAAAATACACTTTCAACCAAAATTAATCAGAAAAGATAAGGAAGGGTACTACATTGTCATCAAAGGAAAAATCCACCAGGAAAACATCACAATCCTGAACATCTATGTCCCAAATACAAGAGCACCTGCATTCCTAAAGGAAACATTATTAAAGCTTAAATTGCACATCAATCCCAACACCTTAAGAGTGGGAGACTTCAACACTCTACTCTCACCAAGGCACAGATCATCTAGAAAGAAGCTAAATAGGGAAATAATGACACAGAGGTCCTAAATAAAATAGACCTAATAGATGTCTATAGAAATTTTCACCCAAACTCAGAAAAATATACCTTCTTTTCAGCACCTCAGGGAACTTTTTCAAAAATTGACCAAATTGGGCACAAAGCAAGGCTCAACAGATACAAGAAGATTGAAATAATCAATTGTATCCTATCAGACCACCATGGCTTAAACTATACATCAATTACAACAGAAAAAAACAAAAAGCCTACATACGCATTGAAAGTAAACAACTCTGTACTCAATGACAGCTTGGTCAGAGAAGAATTGAATGAAGAAATCAAAGACTTCTTAAAATTCAATGAAAATGAAGATACAACTTATTCAAAATTATGGGAGAAAATGAAAGCCGTGCTAAGAGGAAAGTTCATAGCACTATGTCTCTCCAGAAATAAGTTGGAGACATCTCATAAAAGCAGCTTCATAGCACACCTAAATGCCCTAGAATAAATGAAGCAGACACACCCAAGAGGAGAACATGATTGGAATAATTAAATGCAGAGCTGAAATCAATGAATTAAAAACAAAGAAAACAATTTAAAGAATCAGTGAGGCCAAGAGCTGGTTCTTTGAGAAAATCAACAAGATAGACAAGCCCTTAGCCAAACTAACTAAAAGAAAGAGAGACTTTATCCAAATCAGCAAAATCAGAAATGAAAAGAGAGACGTAACAACAGACACTGAGGAAATCCAAAGAATCATTTGGTTTTACTACAAAAGCCTATATGCCACAAAATTTGAAAATCATTATGAAATGGACAATTTTATTGATAGATTCCATATGCCAAAATAAATCAAGATCAGGTAAATAGATTGAATACTACTATATCCCCCAAGAAAATAGAAGCAGTCATCAAAAGTCTCCCTTCCAAATAAATCTCAAAGCCAGATTGTTTCAGTGCAAAATTCTACCAGACCTTTTCAGAAGAGCTAACTCTAGTTCTCTTCAAACCATTCCACAAATTGGAAACATAAGGAACATTACCAAACTCATTCTATGAAGCCACAGTCACCTTGACACCTAAACCACACAAAGACCCAACAAAAAAAGAGAACTTCAGACCTATCTCTCATATAAATATTGATGGAAAAATATTCAATAAAAAATTACAATCGGAATCCAAGAACACATAAAATAAATCATCCACCATGATCAATAAGGTTTCATCCCAGGCATGAAGAGTTGGTTCAATATACTGACATCCATCAATATAATTCACCATATGAACAAACTGAAGGAGAAAAAACACATAATAATCTCCTTAGATGCCGAAAAAACATTTGACAAAATCCAAGACCCATTCATGTTTAAAGTGTTGGAGAATTCAGGGATAAAAGGTACTTACCAAAACATAGTAACAACAAAGTACAGCAAGCCTGTAGCCAACATAAACCCACACACCTATGGATACTTGATTTTTGAGAAAGAAGCCCAAACCATTCAACATCTTCAACAAATGGTGCTAGTCTAACTGGATGTCTACATGCAGAAAAATGAAAATAGATCCGTATTAATTACCCTGCACAAAACTAAACTCCAAGTGGATCAAAATCTTCAACATAAAACCAGACACACTAAATCAGTTAGAAGAAAAAGTGGTGAAGAGCCTTGAACTCTCTGGCATAGGAAACAACTTCCTGAACAAAACATCAACAGCACTTAAAATCAACTATCAATAAATGGGACCTCATGAAAATGAAAAACTACTGTAAGCAAAGGACACTGTTGCCAGAACAAAACAACAGTCTATAGACTGGGAAAGGATCTTCATCAAGCATGTATCTGACAAAGGGCTAATATCCGTGATACATAAAGAACTTAAGAAGTTAAAAAGTAACAAAACAAGTAATACAACTTAAAAAATGGGGTACAGAGCTAAACAGAAAAATTCTCTGTAGAGGAATATCAAATGGCAGAGAAACACTTAAAGAAATGATCAACATCCTTATTCATCAGGGAAATGCAAATCAAAATGACCCTGAGATTTCACCTTGCACCCATTAGAATGGCCAAGATTCAATACTAAAGTGACAATACATACTGGAGAGGTTGTAGAGAAAGGGGAACACTCCTCCATTGCTGATGGCAATGTAAACTTGTACAACCACTTTGGAAATCAATTTGGTGCCTTCTCAGACAATTAGGAATAGGGCTTCCTCCAGATCCAGCTATACCTCCTAGGCATATATACAACCTATGTTCAAGTACACAACAAGGACGTTTGTTCAACCTTTTTTGTAGCAGCTTTATTCATAAAAGGCAGAACCTTGAAACAACCTGATGCACCTCAACTAACGAATGGATACAGAAATAGTGGTCCAATTATACAATTGAATACTATTCAGCAATTAAAAAGAAGGAAATCATGAAATATGTGTGCAAATGGGGGATCTAGAGAGATCATCCTGAGTGAGGTATCCCAGAAGCAGAAAGACACACATGGTTTCTACTCACTTACAAGTGGATATTAGATATATAATGTAGGGTAAACATACTAAAATCTGTACACCTAAAGAAGCTAATCAAGAAGGGGGACCTTGGGTAAGATGATCAATCCTCATTCAGAAGGGCAAACAGGACGAACATAGGAAGAGGGAGAAAACAGGAACAGAAAAGGAGCTTACCATAAAGGGCCTCTGAGAGACTCCATTGATGGAGGTATTGAAGCAGAGGCTGAGACTCATAGCCAAACTTTGTGAAATCTTGTGAAAGAAGGGAGAATTAGAAAGACCTGGAGGGGACAGGATCTCTACAAGGAGAGCAACAGATCCAAGAAATCTGGGCACAGGGGTCTTTTCTGAGACTGACACTTCAAACAAGGACCATGCATGGAGATACCCTAGAACCCCTGAACAGATGGAGCCCATGGCAACTCATTATTGAAGTGGCTTTCCTAGTAAGGGCAACAGGGACTACCTTGGATATGAACTCAGTGGGTAGCTCTTTGATCACACCTCTGATGGGGGAGCAGCCTTATCAGGCTGCAGAGGAAGACATTGAATCCAGTTCTGATGAGACCTGATGAGCTAGGGTCAGATGGAAGGGGAGGAAGGCCTCCCCTATCAGTGGACTAGGGTAGGACCATAGGGGGAGAAGAGTGATGGAGAATGGGATTGGGAGGAGATAATGAAGGGGGCTATAGCTGGGATAGAAATCAAATAAATTGTAATAAATGATAATAGTAAATTTTTAAAAGTGTAAAAAGATACCCTGTTTTAAACAAAGTCAAATAATTTAAAAAATATAGTAGCCACAGATTTTTATTGAGAGAAAGAATAGTAATCTATAAGAATATGTTCATTCATGTTATAATAAATATTTTCAAAATTCACTATATAAACCTCACATAAAGTGCCTGCAATTTGACATTAAAGGTATAGAGCTAAACTATTTTCAGTTAATTTAAACAAATATTTGTGCTGTTCTTTTTCATAGTATTTAAGATTATATTAAAAATTAAAATTGCAATTTCTGTCAAAATACAAAACTACAATAATTATATCTTCATATATCAGAATGTTTTTAATTTATTAAATATAATGTTGCATCATTTATTCTTTCTTTCTATTTTTTTTGAGACAGAGTTTCTCTGTATAGCATGGGTTGTCCTAGAATCACTCTGTAGATTATGTTGGAGATCTGCCTTTCTTTGTCTCCTGTGTGCTGGGAATAATGGCATATACCACTACCATCTGACACATATGTTTATTTCTATTATGATTATCTTACTAAATTGTAATTAAAACTTTTAAATTATTTGTATTTTTAAAAAGTTATGTTTTACACATATACACATTACATGTAAAAGCAAATTCAGGGAGAAAATAGAGGGCATATATATCTGAAAAAAATGAACAAAAATCTTCTAGTCTTTTTTGTCACTTGACAGAAAAAAAAACATATAAAGAATGTTTTTTTTATTTTTATTTGTTTTTATAATTTATTCAATTTATATCCCATTCATAGACTCCTCCCTCAACTCCTCCTAGTCCCACCCTCCCTCCCCTTTTCCTGATATCCCCTTTCTCTTGTCCACTGAAAGTGGGAGTTCTCCTCCCCTGCCACCTACCCATAGCTTATCAAGTCTCATTAGGACTGACTGGATCCTCTTCCACCAGAAGCAGTGGAAGAGAGGCAACAGGACTGGAGTCTACTATAAACAGTCCTCTGAAAGGGTCTACTCAACAAGATGTAGAGGCAGATGCTGAGATTCCCAGTCAAACTTTGGGCAGAATGCAGGTTGTCTTACAGAAGAAGGAGAGATAGAAGGACAGAGAGGGGACAGGAGCCTCATAAGGAAATCAACAAAGCTAAAATATCTGCACCCAGTGGCTCTTGCAGAGACTGGTGCACCAATCAAGAATACATATTTTTAATGTGTATTTAATTTGACTGTTATGTGCCTTTCTATTCTATACCTGTCAGCTTTTTAAATTATGTTTGATCACTGAAGTGTCCTTTGTAACCTATATTTTGTATGTTCTAGTGCACTGAGTCTTGGTCCAAGTCAATCTCCAGTGGTGGAGTGTAGCTTGTGGGAACAGTAGATATTCAGATACTTTCACCTGTAAAGCAAAGGGAATGTTTGTGATGGTTTTGTGATGCCACAGTAGAGAAATGTACCGAGGTAGGACGTCAGCTATCAGTTTTAAAATCCAACTCCATAAATGCTGTGATTTAACATTTCTTAAGATCATGCCATAGGCACAGAAGGAAACTTCTTAGTAGTTTATAGACTAGGTTATGAGCAATGAAAGATTTTAAAATATGATAGTAATTTGAAATGCATTAATAAAAGGTTTTCAGTGCTGTGCATAAAGTTTGCTAATTTAATAAACAACTTATTTATTTATTTATAATATTTAAAATGTAACAATATGTGTCTAGTATAATGCTCTCTCTTTTTATAATACCATATATTGTGTATTACTGTCTCATTTTCTCTCAAGAGTTATATAAATTCAATGTGTAAGAAAAAGCATTTTGAACAGAAAACTACTTAATATCATTTAGGGAAATAGCTTGTTTGGAAATGACTACAAATGAACATAAAGAAGTATGAAAATTATAATAATATGCTAATGTTTATGGCATATGAAAATTGATCTATTAAACTAAGAGTTGTTGAAAGTTGAAAATAAAAAAAAAATGCCTCACATTTATTTGTTTGACTAGCAGTATAATTACATAGATGCAAAAACTTGGACTTTATAATATATATGACTGGGGTTTCTTCCTGCCTTCTCTCTTATGAGTTTCAATAATTGTGCATATATTATTATGCAATATCAGTTGACCTTCTACCCTATATAAATTATTTATATCTCTACAAATATCTAAAATTGAAAGCAGATGCTGAGACTCATAACCAAACCTTGGGCAGACTGCAGAGAATCATATGAAAGAAGGGGGAGTTAGTAAGACCTGGAGAAGACTGGAGCTCCACAAGGACCAAATATATCTGGGCACAGGGTTCTTGTCTCAGACTGATTTTCCAACCAAGGACCATGCATGGATATAACCTAGAACCCCTGCTCGAATATAGCCCATGGGAGCTCAGTATCCAAGTGGTTTCCCTAGTAAGGAGAACAGGGACTTTCTCTGACATGAACTCAGTGGCTGGTTCTTGAACTCCACACCTCCCCCCGCCATGTGAGGGCAGCCTTGCTGGGCCACAGAGGAGGACATTGCAGCCAGTCCTGATGAGACCTTATAAGGTAGGGTCAGATGGAAGAGGCAGAGGACCTCCCCTATCAGTAGACTTAGAGAGGGGCAGGGAGGAGATGAGGGAGGGAGGAGATGAGGGAGGGAAGGTGGGATTAGGAGAGAATGAGGAAGAGGGCTACAGCTGGGATGCAAAGTAAATAAACTCTAGTTAATATAAAAAATTAAAAAGTTTGAATAAGATGATCAAATGTATGTTAATAGTTAATGTTTTCACATCTTAAAATGACACTATTTTCAAAGTACAAGTTTACACTCCTACCAGCAATGGAGTAAGGTTTCCCTTTCTCCACAACCTCTCCACCATGTATTATCCCTTGAGTATTTGATCTTTACCATTCTTAACTGCATGAGGTGGAATCTCAGGATCCTTTTGATTTGCATTTCTCCAATGATTGAGTATGTTTAGCATTTCTTTAAGTGTTTATCTACTATCAGATATTCCTCTGTTGCGAATACCCCATTTTTAAATTGGATTGCTTGGTTTGTTGGTATTTAACTTCATGAGTTCGATGTATATTCTAGAAATTAGCCCTCTGTCAGACATAGAGTTGGTGAAGATCTTTTCTCAGTCTGTGGGCTGTCGTTTTGTTCTGACGACAGTGTCCTTTTCTTTATAGAAGATTTTCAGCTTCATGAAGTCCCGTTTATTTTTATTGTTAATCTTAGAGTTTGTGCTGTTGGTGTCCTGTTTAAGAAGTTGTCTCCTGTGCCAATTAAATCAATCCTGTCCCAACTTTTTTATCAGATTTTTTAACAGATTTAGTGTGTCTGGTTTTAAGTTGAGATCTTTGATTCACTTGGACTTCCTTTTCCAATTCATGACTTATTTTTCTTTTCTTATTGTTATTACAGATAGATAGAAGATAAACAAACAAATAATAGATGATTGTCTTATAGATAGGTAGAAACATAGATAGATATAGATGATTAATGATAGATGGATCAATAGATGATAGAAAGAGATAGATAGATAGATAGATAGATAGATAGATAGATAGATAGATAGATAGATAGATAGATAGAGAACATGCTGAGTTCATTTAGTGTTTCTTGTATGTATATGATGTCAGGACTAGGTTTGACTAACCAGTTAGGAGGCTCATCCCTGTAAACTTTAACTTTCAGTTGATGTTATTCTTTGTGCAGTGTTAGGGCCTTTTGTAATTTTCTCCTTCAACATTTACTTTGTATTATTTTTGTAACTGTTTGGATCTTGTTAAGGTATTTATGGTGTCAATGATATGCTCTTAGGTCAGATTTTAGAAAACATAACCACAGAATAGGTGTCCTGGCTGCCTGGCCCTTAAAATCTTTCAACTCCTCTTTGTCAATGTTTCCTTATCGTTATGCATACAATTCATGTTTAGATATAACAAGTGGGGCTGGGAATTGCCCCTTCAGTTCTTCCCAGTGTTTTATAGTTCATTTGTTTTGGGGATTGTCTTTGTCTGCTATAAAGATGAGTTTCTTAGATGTGATGTAAGGGTCACACTTCTCTGTGAGTAGAAGATGAATATTTACTCAGTTAGCAATTATACTGATTTAGTAAAGTGGAATTGGTTCTCCCCTAATACCTAATCTTAAGTTGTACAAAATATGATAGTAAATTAAGTTTAATGTTGAGCACACAGAAACTTTGATAAATTCGTGTGATAATTAAATTTCTCTACCTAAGGTATGGAATTGATAATACAATAAAGGTATCATCAAGAAAGGAAAAAGTACCAAATATAAGGGAGTTTGATGATCAACAGCACATGTTTGTCTAAGTGAGACGGCAACTTTGGGAGTTAGTCCTATCTTCTACTTTGGTTGAGACCCTAGTCTCTTGCACCTCTCCTCTGGTTATGCAAAGCAAGCGAGTTGATCCAACATCTTCCAGAAATTTTTCTGTCTTCAACTCTCATCACTAGGAATGAGAAATAGGCATCAAGGCCTGGACTGACATGGGTTTTATTAACCCAAACTCAAGTCCTTACATCTATGTACCAATTGCTTTACGCATTGTGCAGTCTTTATATTCTGTACCCTGATGTTTATGTTTGTAGACCTTCAAACTTACCTTCTACTCAAAAAAAAAAACATGTAACTCTGTGACAAACATATTACAGTCTCAACTCTATCTCTCAGTGTTTCATGTTGGAAAATTCAGACTATACCTCATGACCCTTTGCTTTAATTACTCTGTCCTTTCGATTAATTTGAGTCCCTAGTAAATGATTTCTCATAGTAAACCAACTTAAATTTGAACAAATAAATAGTACTAGAGACACTTATTTACCTTTAAAGATAAGCTTGATTTTTAGTTTTCAGCAGGATTTAGACATGTGATAAATAGGTTATTAAATGGAAGAATTTTTGGATCATTTATTTTCACATTTTCTTATTTGTTATTGTCACTAATACTGAAACTCAAAGTGAGTTTGATATGGATCATAACATTTTTCATAAAAATCAGTATAATATTTATATCATATAATATTTATATCATATAATATTTATATCATTTCTAAATAAATACAAGATCAGGTTTTAAAACATTTAGTGAAATCTAGCCTTTCATTAAAAAAAAGGAGAGAATGACTACTTTGGCTATACACTGCATTGACTGGGTTTGTGTCACAAAACACTCAGTCATTTCTGTCAGAACTAATGACATTTTGTTGCATATTTGACAAATAGAAAACATGCTTTTTCTAACTAGAAATGTCTATAGATTATAGTTTGTTTTCTATTTGCAATCAAATGTGAAAACTGATGGAAAGCTTCCTGTGAAGCATAACTATTTTTTTATTACTGGCTTTTTTTTAGAATCCATTTCTATTTGATCATCCATCTTCTAAGTGATACAGAGAAGGAAGTCAAATAAGCATTGTCCATTTTTTGTTGGGAAGTGGAAGAACGCTCATGAACATATATGTCATAACTCAAGCCAAGGGCTGACTTCAATACACTGTATTTTTTTCCATCACTCTCTAAGGTTTATTTAGTGGAGCTGATCTTGGCAAACATTAGAAATCATGTCTGCCAAGGTCATATCTTTCATATTTTATGCATAAATAGACAGTTTAACTTGACATAAAAAGCCATGATCTGTGCAGTGATAAAATTCAAAATCTTCACCAAGCACTAGATATTTTAACATTTATTTGTTTGTTTGCTTACTCATTTGCTTTTATTGGTTTAAGGACATTTAAAGTTTATAATGGTTGAAGAGATAATATTTTTTCTGTGTCCTGTTTTGCTTCTTGCTAAGTCTTTTTAGTGTGGTGTTTGAAGAGAAGGATGAGAAACAGAAGTTTTTGAGGTCTTACTGAATTAGACATCTTATGAGATGGTTTGTCTTTGCTGAGAATGACAGGTTGTAAATGTGAAGACTTTTCTTATGTCTAATTTCAGTTACCTTTGTTTGTGTATTTCACATCCAAAAGATTTCTGTCAAGTTATCAGTGTCATTATTTTATGGTAATTCTACTGGTTCTTTTCTACAAGGTCCTTATCTGTAGAGTGTAAAACAATTGCTAATGCCTTTCTACTACAAGGACCACATGAGTACAATGGAATATTATTGCTGGTGCCTTGTCTCTAAACCTGAACGAATAAACTGAACTCATGAAACAGCACTCTGCTTGTTGCCATATGATTCAGTTATCCTTTTTTCTTAGATAGAAGCCAGGAGCTAGGCTAGTATATATCCAGAAACCTTTTACAGTTGTCACTGTGTAGAAAAACATGGAAAAGCTCACAAGTCAGCTGGAGGCATGGATATTTATCCAAAGAAATATATTAATAATGTATAGATTTGAACAACTTCTTTGTAAATTAATGAGTCTAACCTACAATTCATTTGTATCCTCCCATATTGTTTCACATCTAAGGCTAGACTTAAATGTCTTCTAGTGCCCTGTACCAGATTAGTATGCTATCTTTACTGTCTGATACTGTGAAATGCAGAAAGATGAAAACATACAATGAAAAGTAGATTGTGGATTCCAGAGGAGTTCTGAAAAGTATTTTTAGACTGTTCATTTTATTTTGGTTACATATTCCATCAACAAATTTTACATAACAACATGAGAAACATTGAATAAGAATTATTGAAATATATTTCAGAAGTTAAATGACACCCTCCTTTATTCGCCTATGTTAAATATTTATGAAGCAATTGATACTTATTTGTTCTCTTCTATAGATGAAACTAAGAGATCTAGTTCATTGATGCCATGAACTTTAACTTATAATCTCACTGAAATTCACTGGTATAAGTACTAATTCTCAAGGGATTTATTGCTTATAATAATTCAAAGATATTTTCATGTACTTGATTAATCAAAGTTAGTCATTAAAAACAAGTTATATTTCCATAAACCTGATAGTTAATAAACACCTGTTGCTAAAATCACTGATAAAATATAACATGAAAACAAAATATTCATAAAATTATAGCATTGATCTTTGAATTTTTACCCTTTACTTAAGTTTCATATCTGTTAAGTGAATATGACTGACGATAGTCCCCACAGATTTTTTAATTTTTATTTTTAATATTAATTATGCTTTATTCACTTTGTATCCCAGCTGTAGTCTCCTCCCTCCACCCCTCCCATTCCTACCTTCCCTCCCTCATCTTCTCCTATGTCCCTCTCCAAGTCCATGGATAAGTCATGACATGGAGATGAGCTGTAGATAAAGAGCCAGGAGAGAGAGACAGAGGGTGGGAGGAGAGGTGGACAGGACAGGGAGAAGTGCAAGAGGGAGAAAAAGAGAGAGAGAGCTGTATTAGGTTACATGAACTATGGAAATGAGAAGATAACCAATTTGTCTGGATACGTCCTATGAACTTTGAACATTGAGAAACAAGGCAAGGAAAACAAAGGGGAGGGTCATGGGAGGAGATAAAGAAGGGTGGGTGGGGTTGGGAGGGGATGAGGGAGGAGCCTACAGCTGATATACAAAGTGAATAAACTGTAATTAATTAAACAATAAATAAAATTTTAAAAGATTAAAAATTATAGCATTGAAATTAAACACAAGTAAGAACAATAAAGAATTACAATGTTTCTTTTCATCAATAAATATTTTGAGCTTAAAATAAATAAAAGGCAAGAGAAAAAGGAGGGACATGAGAGGATACAAGAATAATTGAAAGTTATAGTAAGGAAGGAAGACCACTAGCTGATGGAGGAAGGCATGCTTTAAAAAAATAATCTTCCTTTGTCTTCAATATTCAAGCCAGAAATTTCCTGTTAAAATTTTAAGTCATCTAGAAAGGTAAAATATTTCCATCCAATCTAACAAGTCTTGTCAAAATCATAAACATCTATCATATGGATGAATGAGAGCTCTGTAGTCTTTAAAATTAATCTATAATCAGGTCTTTAATTTTTTATACAGTTTGCAAAAGAACTAACTATGGTAGCATTTTCAATTCAGTAGATACTTAACTTTTATTTTATTTTATTAAGTATTTACTTACTTTACATGTTGATTGTAGATTTTCCTCCCTCTTCTCCTCCCAGTCCTTCCCTCTCACCTCCCCTCCTCCCCAATCTACTCCTCCTCACATTCTCCTCAGAAAAGGATAGCCTCCCATGGATAATCAACCAGTCTTGGCATATCAAGTTGTAATAAAATTAGTTACATCTTCTTCCACTGAGAATAAAAGAAGTGGCTCAGTTAGAGGAAAGGGATCCAAAAGAAAAAAATGTAGTCAGAGACAGCCCCTGCTTCTGCTTTAGGAGTCCCACATAAAGACACAGCAGCACAATTGTTACATATGTGCAGAGGGCCTACATCTTTCCCATGCATGTTCTCTGGTTGACAAGTTCAGTTTTTAAGAACACCTATGGGCCCAGGATATTTGATTCTGTAGAATTTCTTGTGGTGCTCTTGGCCCTTTTCACTCCTTCAATTCTTCCTCCCTCTCTTCCATATGATTCCTCAAAGTCTACTTAAGGTTTGACTGAGTTTTCTGCATCAGTTTCTATCACTTACTGAGTGAAGCCTCTCTGGTGATATTTATGCCAGGCTCCTCTCTGCAAGTATAACAGAATATTATTAATAGTATCAGAGGTCAGCTACCTCTCATTATATGGGTCTCAAGTTGGGCCAGTTATCGTTTGGCTCTTCCCTCAAATTCTGCCATATCTTCTATCCTTGCACATCTTGTGGATGTGAGAATGATCTGGCTGTGACATATGTCACCCATTGATGTCCAATGAGATCAATGCTTGATTTGTCTGATCTGGCTGGCTAAGCAGGTGTCCCCTTCCTCCCTCAACCATCCACATGCATTCTCCCTGAAGCTGCATGCTCAGTTGAAGAAGACAATCTTCAATGAATAGAGAAAGACTAGTCTCTGGTCAAGGGTAACTATGCTCCCTTGCTAGAACCTTCAAACACGGTCTCATGATATATAACTTCTATTTATTGACTATATTTGTTACAATTAAATACAGGGAGAATTATTACAGAACTAGGTTTTCAAAAGTCAAATTTTAATGACAAATTTCTTATAAAATCTAGCAAAACAGACACTCTCCTATAATAAAAATCTTTACAAATATTTCTTACAACATATAAATACTTTCACCTGTTACCTGAAGAAAGACAAACTACAAAGTCACAAATGAGCTGTGCACAAGACCAGAGGAAGTCGTTCAACACAGGGAACATGTGTAGTGGAAAGAGAAGGTTTGTTGGCTCTGAAGAATGAGAGCATGATGCAAGATGTCAAGACAGATGTATTTAGTGATATAGACATTTCTTTGATTCCTGTCATTTTGTTGTTGTTATTAACATAAGCCTCTAATTCATTCCTTCTTTATTTGGATACTGTAATTACAGCAAGAGACTAAAAGGTTTTTGAGATCCAGATACATCATAGTTCAGGTGTCACTAACACAACATAAATGTATTTTCCAGTGTGCCAATTTTAACAAGGTCACAATACCACATTTATAAATAATTAGATGCATGTTGGAATAATTTGAGCATTGTCTTTCTCATGCACATCTGACTCCAACTGGTCCCTCTGAGAAAAATTTTCTCCATTCTGGGTCACACCTGCCATGCCTTTCACATCAAAATCTGAGCACCTGCCTTTAGTCTGGATCCCAGATAGTACATTTTCAACACATCATCTGCCAGCGGGAGAAAGATCACATAACAGAAGCTCGCTTCAACTGTAATATATTCTGCTGAGAGCTTTGGGACTTCCACTGCCCGGCTGGCAGATGACATGGAGTTGCACATCAGAAGTCTACTCTTTTGTGCCATCAGGTCTGAGACATTTTTATTGTCATTGAAACCCTGAATTATGTGTGTTGTGGTAATTTACATAAATAATATTAAATACTTTTTATCAATAAAATTTTGTTTTTATTCCTATTGGGAAATAATAACATCAAGAACTGCAAAGTTATTTTACATTTCCTTATCATATATTTTATAATTCTCTTTTTTTGTTAATTACAGTTATTCACTTTGTATCCCACCTGTAGCTCCCTCCCTCCACCCCTCCCAAGCACACCCTACATTTCTCTGCCTCACCTTATCACCCAGTCCACTGATAAGGGAGGTCTTCCTACCATTTCTTCTGATCCCAGTCTATCAGGTCTCATCATGAGTGGTTGCATAGTCTTCCTCTGAGGCCTGGTAAGGCTGCGCACCCCTAAGAGGGAGGTGATCAAAGAGCAGGCCAATCAGTTCATGTCAGAAACAGTCCCTGTTCCCATTACTATGGAACCCACTTGGACACCGAACTGCCATGGGCTACAATCTGTGCAGGGATTCTAGGTTATCTCCATGAATGGTCCTTGGTTGGGGTATCAGTCTCAGAAAAGACCCCTGTGCCCAGATTTTTTGGTTCTGTTGCTCTCCTTGTGGAGCTCCTGTCCTTTCCAGGTCTTATTATGTCTTTCATAAAATTTCCTGTACTCCGTCTGAAGTTTGGCTATAGGTCTCAGCATCTGCTTTGAAAACCTGCAGGGTAGAGACTTTCAGAGGCCCTCTGTGGTAGGCTCCTGTCCTGTTCCCTCTTTTCTCCCTCTTCTGATGTCCGTTCTCTTTGCTTTTATGAATGGGGATTGAGCATCTTACCCAAGTCCTCCTTTTTGATTAGTTTCTGTAGGTGTATAGATTTTTTATAAATCCTATATTTTATATTAAAAAATTATGCCTAAATTTCTTTGTAAAAATTTCCCAAGGTCAAGCCAGCACTGTTTCCATTTGATAACAAAGTTGCATGATTACTAGAGAATATTACTGAATAAAATTTTTGACTATATATAATATATGAGCACTTTATTAAACATAAAAAAGGCAGGTGGGACCGATTAATACAGTAACCATTTTTGCTCCGTTGCTCTGTTGTTTTCCTTGTAGAGTTTCTGTCTTTCTAGGGATTTCTGTCTTTCTATCTCCCTCTTCTTCCACAAGGATTCTGGCCCTCTGCCTAAAGTTTGGCTGTGAGTTTTAGTATCTCCTTTAATACCCCCTGTGGGAAGATTTCTGTCTTGTTCCTTGTCTCCTGATTTTTTTCTTTTCTTTTTTTTTTATATTAACCACAGGTTATTTACTTTGTATCCCAACCACAGCTCCTCCCTCATTCCCTCCCAACCCCACTCTTCCTCACTCATCTCCTACCTGCCCCTTTTCAAGTCCACTGCTAAGAGAGATCCTCCTCCCCTTCCATCTGACCCTAGCCTATCTGGTATCTTCAGGACTGGCTGCCATATCCTCCTCTGTGGCCTATCAAGACTGTTCATTCCATGGCGGAATGGGGGGAACGAGAGGATAAAGGAGCCTAGTCATTGAGTTCATGTCAGAAATAGTTCCTGTACACTTATGAGGGAAACCCACTTGGTTAATGAGCTACCATGGGCTACATCCAAGCAGGGGTTCTAGATTATATCCATACATGGTCCTTGGGTGGAGAAACTGTCTCATAGAGGACCACCTTGCCCTGATATATTTTGTCCTTATGGATCTCCTGTACTCTCCAGGTCATACTAACTCCCTCTTCTTTCATATGATTCCCTGCACCCTGCCAAAGGTTTGGTTATGAGTTTCAGTAGGCCCTCTGTGGTAGGCTCCTGTCCTGTTACTTATTTTCTCCTACTTCTCATGTACATCCCATTTGTCTTTTTAAGTGGAGATTGATCATCTTACTCCTTATCTTCTTAATAATTTATATTCTTTAGGTATACATATTTTAGTATGTTTATCTTAACTTATATGTCTATGTAAGTAAGTATATACCATG
Organism: Psammomys obesus; assembly: GCF_907164565.1. Classification (NCBI taxonomy): domain Eukaryota; kingdom Metazoa; phylum Chordata; class Mammalia; order Rodentia; family Muridae; genus Psammomys; species Psammomys obesus. Next base: position 47,943,738 of record NW_026593286.1, on the reverse strand, counting down.
TGTGTCTTTCTATTCCTGGGATACCTTACTCGGGATGATCTTTTCTAGATCCTACCATTTGTCTGAAAATTTCATGATTTCCTTGTTTTTAATTACTGAGTAATATTCAATTGTGTAAAAGTACCACAGTTTCTACATCCATTCTTCAATTGATAGACAACTGGGTTGTTTTCAGGTTCTGGCTATTATAAATGAAGTTGCTACAAACATGGTTAAGCAGATGTCTTTGTTGTGTACTTGAGCTTCTTTGGATATATACCTAGGAGAGGGATAGGTGGATCTTGAGGAAGCACTCTTCCTAATTGTTGGAGAAAGTGCCAGACTGATGTCCAAAGTAGTTGTACAATTGACATTCCCACCAGAAATGAGGAGGGTTCCCCTTTCTCCACAACCTCTCCAGCATGTGTTGTCACTTGAGTTTTTAAACTTTGCCATTCTGATAAGTGTAACATAAAATCTAAAGGTTGTTTTGATTTGCATCTCTCTGATGGCTAAGGACATTGAACATCTCTTTAGGTGTTTCTCTGCCTTTCTATATTCCTCTACAGAGAAGTCTCTGTTTAGCTCTGTAAACCATTTTTTAATTGGATTGCTTGATTTATTGCTTTTTAATTTCTTTAGTTCTTTATATATTCTGGATATCAGCCCTCTGTCAGATATAGAATTGGTGAAGATTCTTTTCCATTCTATAGGCTGTCCTTTTGTTCTGATGACAATATCTTTTGCTTTACAGCTTTTCAGTTTCATGAGGTCCCATTTATTGATTGTTGATCTTAGAGCCTGTGCTGCTGGTGTTCTGTTCAGGAACTTGTCTCCTGTGCCAATGAGTTCCAGGCTCTTCCCCACTTTTTCTTCTAACCAATTTACTATATCTGGTTTTATGTTGAGGTCTTTGATCCACTTGGAATTTAGTTTTGTGCAGGATGATAAATGTGGATCTATTTTTATTTTTCTGCATGTAGACATCTAGTTGCACCAGCACCATTTGTTGAAGATGCTGTCTTTTTTACATTGAATGGTTTGGGCTTCTTTGTCAAAAATCAAGTATTCATAGACATTTGGATTTATTTCTGGGTCTTCTATTTGGTTCCATTAATCCACCTTTCTGCTTCTATTCCAATACCATGCCGTTTTTATTACTATTGCTCTGTAATAGAGCTTGAGATCAGGAATAGAGATATCTCCAGATGATTTGTTGTTATACAGGATAGTTTTGGAAATTCTGGGTTTTTTTCGTTCTCCATATGAAGTTGAGAATTTTTCTTTCAAGGTCTGTAAAGAATTGTGCTTTTTTTTTTTATGGGAATTGCATTGAATCTGTAGATTGCTTTTGCCAGGATGGCCTTTTTCACTATGTTAATCCTACAGATCCATGAGCATGGTAGAACTTTTCATCTTCTGATATCTTCTTCAATTTCTTTTTTCAGAGACATGAAGTTTTTTTTCAAAGAGGTCTTTCACCTGCTTGGTTAAAGTCACCCCACAATACTTTATGTTATTGGTGGGTATTGTGAAGGCTATTGTTTCCCTGCTTTCTTTCTCAGCCCTTTTTTCTTGGGTATAAAGGAGGGCTTCTGATTTTTTTTTTTAGTTCATTTTGTATCCAACCACTTTGCTGAAGGTGTTTATCAGCTGAAGGTGTGCTCCAAATGAATTTTTGGGACACTTATGTATGTTATCATATCATCTTCAAATAGTGAAACTTTGACCTCTTCCTTTCTGAATTGTATCTCCTTGATCTTTAATTTTCTTATTACTTTAGTTAGGACTTCAAGTACTATGTTGAGATATGGAGAGGGTGCACAGCCTTACCTTGTCCCTGATTTTAGTGGAATTGATTTAAGTTTCTCTCCATTAATTTTGATGTTGGCTTTAGGTTTGCTATATATTGCCTTTACCATATTTAGGTATGTGCCTTGTATTCCTGATCTCTCCTAGGTTTTTAAACATGAATGGATGTTGGACTTTTTCAAATACTTTTTCGGCATCTAAAGAGATGGTCATGTGGTTTTTCTCCTTCAGTTTGATTATATGGTAGATTTCATTGTTGGATTTCAGTATATTGAACTACCCTTGCATGCCTAGGATGAAGCCTACTTGGTCATGGTGAATGATATCTTTTGTGAGTTCTTGGATCTGTTTTGCAAGTATTTTGTTGAGTATGTTTTCATCAATGTTCATAAGAGAGATAGATCTGAAGTTCTCTTTATTGTAGGTTCTTTGTGTTGTTTAGGCATCCAAGTGACTGTGGCTTCATAAAATGAGTTTGGTTATGTTCCTTCTGTTTCTATTTTATGGAATAGTTTGAAAAGAATTGGAATTACCACTTCTTTGAAGGTCTGGGAGAATTCTGCACTGAATCCATCTGGCCCAGGAATTTTTTTGGAAGGAACACTGTTGATGACTGCTTCAATTTTCTTGGGGGATATAGGGCTATTCAATCATTCTACCAGATCTTGACTTAATTTTGGTAGATGGTATCTATTAAGAAAATTGTCCACTTCTTTTAGATTTTCAAAATTTGTGGCTTATAGGCTTTTGTAGTACGACCTAATGATTGTTTGGATTTCCTCAGTGTCCATAGTTATGTCTCAATTTTTATTTCTGATTTTGCTGATTTGGATAGTTTTTCTCTGCCTTTCAGTTAGTTTGGCTAAGGGTTTGTCTATCTTGTTGATTTTCTCAAAGAACCTTCTCTTGGTTTCATTAATTCTTTGAATAGGTTTATTTGTTTCTAATTGATTGATTTTAGGCCTGAGTTTGATTATTTCTACCTGTTTGCTTCTCTTGGGTGTATCTGCTTCTTTTTTTCCTAGGGCTTTCAATTGGGTCACTAAGTTGCTTGTATGAGATGTTATAAATTTCATTTTGAAGGCACTTAGTGCTATGAATTTTCCTCTGAGCACTGTTTTCATTATGTCCCACATGTCTAGATTTGTTGTGCCTTCATTTTCATTGAATTCTAGGAAGTCTTTAATTTCTTTCTTTATTTCTCCCTTAACCAAGCTGTCATTGAGTAGCAAGTTGTTCAGTTTCCATGTGCATGTAGGCTTTTTCTATTTCCAATGTTGTTAAGGTTCATCCTTAGTCCATGGTGGTCAGATAGAATACAGGGGATTATTTCAATCTTCTTGTTTCTATTGAAGCTTGTTTTGTGACCAACTATATGGTCTATTTTGGAGAACGTTCCATGGTTCCATGAGGTTCTAAAAAGAAGGTATACTCTTTTGAGTTTGGGTGAAAAGTTCTGTAGACATCTATTAGTCCTTTTGAGTTAGGACCTTTGTAAGTTCCCTATTTGGTTTCTGTCTAATTGATCTGTCCTTTGGTGAGAGTGTGGTGTTAAAATCTCCCACTATTAAGGTGTTGGGGTCGAAGTGTGATTTAAGTTTTAATAATGTTTCCTTTACAAATGTAAGCACCTTTTTTTGGTGTTTAAATCTTTTTTTTATTAATTACACTTTATTCATTTTGTATCCCCCCATAAACCCCTCCCTCCTCCCCTCCCGATCCCACCCTCCCTCCCCTTTCTGCATGCATGCCACTCCCCAAGTCCACTGATAGGGGAGGTTCTCCTCTCCTTTCTGATCTTAGTCTATCAGTTCTCATCAAAATTGGCTGCATTGTCCTCTACCTTGGCCTGGTAAGGCTGCTCCCCCCTCAGGGGGAGGTTGTATTTGGGGCATAGATGTTCAGAATTCTGATGTCTTCTTGGTGTATTTTTCCTTTGATGAGAATGTAATGGCCCTTATCATCTTTTTTGTTTAATTTTGGTTGAAAGTCTATTTTGTTAGATATTAGGATAGCTACCCCAGCTTGTTTTCTGAGTCCATTTGCTTTAAAAAACATTTTCACAGCCCGTTACTCTTAGGTAGTGTTTATCTTTGTTGCAGAGGTGTGTTTCTTGGATGTAACAGAATGTTGGATCCTGTTTCTGCACCCATTCTGTTAGTCTGTGTCTTTTTATTGAGTCCATTGATGTTGATAGATAATAGTGACCAATGAATGTCAGTTCCTTTTATTGTGGAGTTGGTGATCTAACTGTGATTCATTACTTGTTTTCTTTTAATTTTTGTAGGGACATTGTCTGTATCTTATTTTTTTTTTCTTGGGTATAGTTGTTTTCATTGGATTGAAGTTTTCCTTCTAGTATCTTCTGTAAGGCTGGTTTCCTGTGTAGAAATTGCTTAAATTTAATTTTGTCATGGAATATTTTGTTTTCTCCATCTATGTTGATTGAAAGATTTGTTGGGAATAGTAATCTGGGTTGGCATCTGTGGTTCTTTAAAGTCTATGACCCCTGCCTAGGCCCTTCTGGCTTTCATTGTTTCTGATGGGAAGTCCTTTTGTGATTTTGATAGGTCTACCTTTATATGTTACTTGGCCTTTTTCCCTTGCTGCTTTTAATATCTTTTCATTGTTCTGTAGATTAAGTGCTTTGATAATGATGTGACATGAGCATTTTCTTTTCTGGTCTAGTGTGTTTGGTGTTCTATAGGCCTCTTATATGTTTATGGACATCTCTTTCTTAAAGTTGAAGAATTTTCTTTTATAATTTTCCTGAAGATATTTTCTGGACCTTGGAGACTGGAATCTTCTTTTTCATCAATTCCTACTTTTCTTAGATTTAGCCTTTTCATGGCGTCTTTGATTTTTGGATGTTTTTTTTTTTGTTTGGGAATTTTCCGATTTTACTTTGTCTTTGACAGAAGTATCAATTTCTACAAGCATATCTTCAACACTAGAGATTCTCTTTTCCATCTCCTATATTCTGTTGGTGATGCTTATTTTGTGGTTCCTGATCTTTTCTCTAAGTTCTCCAGCTCCAGGTTTTTCTCGGTTTATGTTTTCTTTATTGATTCTAATTCTCTTTTTATGTCTTTCACCATTTTCTTCATCTGTTTGAATGTGACTTCTTGTCTCTGTCTGATGGCCTCTATTTTTTTTTTTCATTTCTTCTCTATATGCCACTAATTTTGCCTCTACTTGTCCCTCTATTTGTTTGGCTATATTTGCCTGTGTTTCTTTGAGAAGTTTGATCAGTTCCTATTTCTTTCACTCCACCTGGGAGGTCAATTCTTTGAGAGATTTGTTCATTTCTTCTTTAACTCTCTGTATGTGCATGACTATTTCTCTGAGAGATGTGTTTGTTTCCTCTTTATGTGACTCTAATAACTGGATAAGCATATCTTTGAGGTCATTTTCCTGTGTTTCCAATGAATTGGAGCATCCATTGATTTTGGGGATTGCTGGTGAGGCCATGTTTTCCTGATTTTTGTCAGGTGTGTTCTTTTACCAACCTCCTGCCATTTCATTATGTGTAACCTTCACTGTTTGTTCTTAGATTCTGAAGTTCAGATTGGTAACGTCTTTCTCTGGTGTCTGGAGAATTCTTCAGGGAGATGAAAGTGGTCCAATGGTTTCAACATGTGCGTTGGTGTTTCAGCTGTACCTGTGGGAGTAAAGTCCACGGGCACAGAAGGATAAATGCGAGCAAGCATGTGCGTGTGCATGTGCATGAAACTTTGCCTTGAGGAACAGGTTTCTAAAGAATGTAGAGACCTTCAGTGTGAGGGAGGGACACCTTGCCGTCACCAAAGGGGTCACGGGTGCTGAAGTTATGGCAAGCGCTGGTGATGATCGTGTGTGCAAATTCCCTGGGTATGTCACTGGCCTACAGGCTACTGGTATACATCTCTAATTGAGCTCCAGTAGTTATTTGCCAAAACTCTGCTGGTAGCTCCACAGAGCTTTGGCTTCCTTGTCCCAAGAAACCTTCTGTTTCCCACAGTGGATATGTGAGTGGGAGATTTCTGATGTCTGGCTGCTACCCAAAAGCACCTTGGATCTGGGGCTCTGCAGGCACTTGGGGGCGCACTCACTATCTAGCAGGTCAAATCGTAAATGCACAGGGTTTCCACTTGTTCTCTACTGCCAGGTTTGGAGCTGCTGAGCCAAATGTGCGCAGCCACTGTACCCAGGAATCCAGTTGCAGCTGCAGAACTGGGGTTTCTAGGTGCCTGCCAGGAAGTCTTGTGTAGCCACTACTGTGGCTTGGCACTTGGTGTACCTGGGCAGTTTTGCAGGTCTACAGGACTTTGGTGGCTGCACAGACTGCTGTCTGCCACTGTGGGCTGAGTGTCTCATACAGCCAGGCTCTGTGGAATCATTATGGCTGGCCGCTTGCAGGCATGGGACCCAGGCAAGATTGTACCATGGATCTTGGGCTCGGGTCATGGGTGAGGTTGTCTGCTGAGGCTGAGGTGCTAGTATCCCCACCTCTGCTGTCTCCGTCTCTTTCTCGGTTCTCAGACAGCAAGTTCTGTGTCACTGGCGCTGTGGCTTGGCTCCTCCAAGGGGGAGGGAGGTATGAAGAAGGAAAGTGCCCCTCTCCATTCCCAGAGAAGTCCACATCTGACCTGAATCTAAAAATTATCCACTCTTGTGGTATACCCCTTCATTCAGGAAGCCACAATGTCAATTTTTTTATTTCAGTTGCCCCTCCACCTACCAATTTTGGAGTTTCAAATCTTCTACCTCTCAAAAATGGTGCTCTCTGATCACTGCTGTCTTGGATCTCTGTCTTCTCCTACTTCTGATGTCTATCCTGTTTGCCCTTCTAAAGGAGGATTAAGCATCTTCCCTAGGGTCCTCCTTGTTTAGCTTCTTTAGAGCTAGAGATTATATTATGTTTATCCTATAGTATATGGTTAATATCCACTTATAAGTGAGTATATATCATTTGTGTCTTTCTGCTTTTGGGTTATCTCATTGAGGAGATCTTTTCTTTTTCCCACCATTTGCCTGCAAATTTCATAATTTCTTTGGTTTTAATTGCTGAGTAGCATTCCATTGTGTGAATGTACCATATTTTCTGTAGTCATTCTTCCACTGAGGGACATGTAGGTTGTTTCCAGATTGTGGCTATTTTAAATAGAGCTAATACGAACATGGTGAAGCAAATGTACTTATTGAATGGTAGAGAGTCAGGGGTGCCTACAGAGACTAATATTCCAACTAAGGACTGTGCATAGAGAGGACCTAGAACCCCTGTTCAGGGGAAGCCCATTGGCTGCTCAGTTTCCAAGTGGGTTTCCTAGTAAGTGGTATAGGGACTATCACTGACACAAACTCAGTGGCCTGCTTTTCGATCACCTTACCTTAGAGGTGCACCCTTGCCAGGCCACAGAGGAAGATGATGCAGCCAGCCTTGATGAGACCTGATAAACTAGGGTCAGATAGAAGGGTAGAAGGTCCTCTCCTATCAAGAAACTAGGGAAAAGGTATAGTGGGGAGAAGAGGGATAGTGGGTGGGACTGGGAGAAGACAAGTGAGAGGGCTGCAGTGGGGATACAAAATGAATAAAATGTAATAAAATTTTATAAATTAAATTAAAAAATACATTAAATTACCATGTGTACTAAAAATCATTCATGGCTTCTTTTTGTTTCTCCATAATTTTTCTATTGACATTAATTTTTAAGATTAAGTTATTTTGTACTACCCTTAACAAAGCAAAGATTAAATGTGTGCTTTACTAACCCTGTATTATCTTTATTTACTAAGTGTATATTACCTTATTCGATGATCATTTTTAAAAACAGTGAAAAAGATTACTAAATAATTAAAATGATAATAAAGCTTAACTTTAAAATTATAATCATTCAGCATTCCAATTGTCTTATTTAATAAGCAATCTCCTAAACTTAAAAAGAAATTTACCCAGTTTGTAAACTGTACAATAATATTTTGAAATTTTATGAACATATATTCCTTAAAAATATTTAACTCTCTCTCAAATTGCAAAATCTCTATGCTAATTTCATGGAAAATCATCACATTTTTATTCTATAATGGAAAATTTAAATTGATATAAAAAAGGTAATTCACTTCTCTCATCTTGCTTTCCTAAAACTTTGCCTTCTATACCAGATTTACACTACTTCCTGTAGGTTCAATCAGGCACTCAACCTGGAGAATATAGAAGCACCAATGAAACTTGACCAATTTGCCATATATCTGTATGTGAGGTTGGAGTTGAAGTTAATAAGTTGTGAGAGGTTTATTTTCAAATTATCATCAAAGTACATAATAAAATCAGGTGGATGTCTTTCAGCCTGACAGTGACTGTTGCATGGGCTCCTTAGACAGCAGAGCAGCAGTTTTCAAGAGGTATGAGTAACAAATGTGTCAAGCACACCAAAATGTGCTGCTTCTCTCTGCTCCTGTTGGTCTCCTCTTGCATGGACAATTGAGAAGATAGATGATAAAGAATGTAAGAAACACTTAGCAGATACACCTTGTTTAGAAATTGGTAGAATATTTCAGATTAGAGTAATTCTAGAGCCTTAACTAAGTGTTTTTAAAGACAACTTTTACAGCTACATGCAACTCATTTTTAAAATGTTTTATTATTTGAGACTCTCATATTTGCATATGATGTTTTGATAAAAATCCATCCCATTCTGTCCCATTCAACCCTTCCCTTATACCCCCAAACTTTTCCCTCACAACTCCCAGTGCTCTTTTTTGAAACCACTAAGTACACTTACTGCAGCCATGTGTACCTGTGTGTAGAGCACTTTAGTAGAACATGGGTAGATGCCAGGACTCTGTCCTTGAAAAGAATGGAGATGTCCTTCAACTAGCCATCAATTGCCAGTAGTTCCTTAGTTGAAAGAGTGAAATTTTGCCCGTACATTCCCATCTATACTCAGAGTTTAGATGGCTTACATTGGGACATATCTTGTGCATGTAGTTAGTGTGGCTGGAGGTTCATGTGTGCCACACTCTGTAAAATCCACTGAATATTATTTCATTGCACATGTTCACTACCACAGTCTCCCTTCTCAACTCTCAATGATCTTTGAGCCTTGGGTTGAGAAAGTGTATTATAGGTGTCCCATTTAGAGCTAAACATCCGATAGTCTCTTATTCTCTACACTTTCACTAGTAATGGGTCTCTGTTAATCACCATCTTTGGTTGAAAAAAGCTTCTCTGATGATGGTTGAGAATTACATCAATACATATGTAAAAAAAGAGATAATAAATGGGACCATTTGTTACTATGTTCATTTAACAGAGTAATAGTACATGGCATGTGACCTGGACAGTCATGTGGTCTGGGCACAGTTAATGGCATAAGACATGAAATTCTATTTTGTGGAGAAGATTCTTAATCCAATTAGGAAATTATTAAAACTTCCCATAGCACTCAAACCACTCTTGCATCATTACACTTTTTCCCCCCAGGTCAGTAATTGTTGTAGGTCAGAGTATTCACAGCTAGGTAAAACTGGTGATCACTTTTCTCCCCTAGTGGCTTACATAGAACCATCTAGGATTATGAAAGCTAGCCAGTAGTGTTAACATTCTCAAGTTGGTACCAACATGATGTTGCATCTTTGTCTTATGGTTCAAGGATGTAGTGTCTTCACTAATAGGGTTTTAGTATTGTTTGAAAGAAACAATAATCTCAGAGTACCACAAAAGACACAAAGTAAAAATAACTCAGCAAGGTAATTTCATTTTGAAAGAAAGAAAGAAAGAAAGAAAGAAAGAAAGAAAGAAAGAAAGAA
>NW_026593286.1:47865137-47934149 GCF_907164565.1 Psammomys obesus | reverse complement strand
GAAAGAAAGAAAGAAAGAAAGAAAGAAAGAAAGAAAGAAAGAAAGAAAGAAAGAAAGAAAAGAAGGAAAGACATGCCATAGCCCAAACTAAGGTACCAATAACACTAAGGCAGGGGATTCATTTATTTTTTACTCTAAAGCAATGGTCACTTTGTCTTTACTCCCAAAGGATGGTGCCCAAACTCATAGTCTATTGGATTGGCTTTTAAAAGAGCTCAAGAAAAGAAACGAAGAAAACGAGGAAGGAGTTGTTTGCTCAAGGAATACAGCATGACCTTTGAGGAACCAAAGTTTTGCCAGTAGAGGAAATTAAAATATTTGCATAAATGTTTTGTAATGCTGGAAAATTCAAAGGTGAGAATCAGTCCTTGTCTGTAATAGGAAAGAAAGTTCAGCATCAAGTTCTAAAAGGCAACAACGAGAGCTGGAGGGGACAAGAGCTCCATAAGGAGACAAAAGAACCAAAATATATGGGCCCAGGGGTCACTCCTGAATCTGATATTTGAACCAAGGACTATTCATAGAGATAACCTAGAACTCCTGCACAGATGTAGCCCATAGAATCTCAGTGTCTAAGTGGGTTCCCTAGTAAGGGGAACAGGGACTGTCTTTGACATGAACTCAGTGGCTGGCTATTTGATCACCTCCTCCTTGATGGGGGAACAACAGCCTGACCAGGCCAAAGAGGAAGACAATGCAGCCAGTCCTGATGAGACCTGATAGGCTAGGGTCAGATGGATAAGAAGGAGCACCTCCTTGGGGAGGGGCATGGGAGGAGAAGAAGGAGGGAGGATGGGATTGGGAGGGCATGAGGGAGAGAGTTACAGCTGTGATACAATTGTAATAAATAAAAAAAATAATTGAAAAAAAAAGAATTGTTAGTCAGAATTGTTCAAGGGACTCCCAAAACCTTACAGGCTATTGCTCGTGCTCTTGGTTTCTCCCCAGAAGTGGAAAATTGGTTTGTATTTCTGAAGACACCATGCACCCCAGATATAGAACCCAGAGGACTCTGAGTTAGAACTGACTGAAACTCTTTTCCTTATGGTCTAGATTTCACACACCAGAAGGTATCATGCAAGCTTCCAGAGGAGGGAAGCAAACAGCAGTTTTACCAAGCTAGGATACCTGTAAACTACAACTACCAGCATGACATTTTAACCCTAATGGTGTAGTGGTAGCATGCATACCTGAATGTTGGCCACTGGACTAAATACACACTGAATAAGAGGAAAACATGCCTGGTACTAGAATCTTAGGTAGTTTAACTACCCAGGGCTAGTGAAGTCATATTCTTGGAAGAGAACCTACCACTTTACTGAACAAGATTAATCCCTAACTATATTCTAAATATTTATCTTTATACCCAAAGTAACATACAATCTTTACCTCTCACCCTTCAAGGAAATTTCTCTTTGCAATAGAGACTTTGGTGGTTTGTATAAGAACAGGCCCCCCATAAGTGCACATATTTGAATGCATAGTCCCCAATTGGTGAGCTATTTGGAAAGGTTAGGAGGTATAGCCTTGTTGGAGTGAGTGTTCCTTTGTTGGAGTAGGTGTGTCCCTGGCTGTGGGGTTTGTAGTTTCAAAGCTCATGTCAGACCCAGTGTGGCTCTCTGTGTCTGCTCCCTATAGATCAAGATATAAAATTCTCAGCTAATGCTCCAACACCATGCTTATCTGCTTCCTGCCATGATGAAAATTGACTAACATACTGAAACTATAAAACTCCAATTGAATGCTTTCTTTTTAAAGAGTTTCTTTAGCAGTGGTTGTCTCCTCACAGCAACAGAATAGTAACTAATATTGAGACCATTACAGAAAACCACAAACAATCAAAATGCAGAATTGTGGAGCCCAGTCTAAAAATGAACAAGGACAACAGCAATAAACATATCAAAGTAGATGTGGAAAGCCCACAAGACCTAAGCCTACACAAAGAACAGGCAACTAAGAGCAGGTGGTGAGGGGGATGGTCTTCCCTAGGGAGGAGGACTCCAATTGTTAATTCAATACCAAATCTTCAGCCTTGAAATTATACATACAAGTAACATTATGTAGATTGAGCAGGTTGCATTTATGTTTTTATGAGTGCATATGGGTTATAACCTGCTTAAATTATTTAGCCCCCTGTTGAGACCTACTTTATTTAGTTCTTAGCATAACTATGCCTTTTTTTAATACCTGCTCTAGCCTTTAGCATATCAGGGCCATTTTACCTCTAAGTATGTCTCTATGGTTTCACTTCTCAAACTTTATATACTTTGTTACCTGGACACTCTGTGAAGTCCCCCAACTGTAGAACCAATCAAATTAAAGGTCAGTTAGAAACGCTTTATCTAGCTAGTCAATGATGTAATGTTGCTTCCTATATCTGGATACTTGATTATGTTTTTGTGTGTCCTGGTTGTTACCTAGTTTTGGTTTGTTTCTTACACCTGGTTACAGTTTTGTTGCCTAGTTGTTACCTGGTTATGTGGTTTTTTTGTATATATAAAAAACAAATCAACAACAAAAGCAAACTGCCTTAGGAGCAGACCAACATAGTCTGGCTTCGGAGTCCAGATTATGGCCCTGGCCCATCAATTCATGTTTAGTGTTAAATGAAATCTTGAGTTCAAAAAGTATAAGGTAACAAAGAGTAATTCTGTTCAGTGCTTAGGGGTCTATTTTATCCCACTTACCATTAACTGTTGATGACTTTCCTCAACTGATTACTTGTATTATACTATCAAAGCTGGCCAGCATGACATCTTCCACAGCAGCAGCACCTTAATTTCTTAAAGTCCTACTCCTTTTCCTCATTCACATTCTTCTCCATTTTCTCTTTCTCCTCTTTCCTCCTCTACTGCTCTTCTTCCATCATCTTCTCCTTTTGCTCTTTCATGAATACTGAGATCTCAGGGTTCTTACTTAGACTGTCAGCATTGCATGTCAAGCCCTTATCTATATTGATACATCTTGTTGATTTCTTTTTTGCTCTCCTGAGTTTACCTCTCTATAAAGTACAAAAGAATAGTTAGCATTATCTCAAGGTGGTAGTTATTCAGAATTCATTCATAAAATATTCTGAAAGCCACTGACATAAAATATGTTTCCATTATATTACTATCTAGCTCTTGTTGCTAAATTATTTTAAAATTGGACCAAACTCACCTTATTGGTGTTCTTATGAATATATTTCAAAAGCACACTGTTAAGTGAAAATAACTAAATCATGAATACACAGTGAACTAGAGCTCCATGAATAAAGAAGTTTATTTGAACAGGTAAATGTATAACAGTATGTTTATTGAATTCATGAAGGGAAGAACAAATTAACCGAGAATAAATGGCTAACTTTGATCTATGGTGGGGATGAAAACAAAGAAAACATGCAACACAGAAGACTGAGGCTGAGTAAATAGTGCAATATAATCCAGGCTCTTTGCCATTATACATTCTTACATTAATTGCATTCTTTTCTTAAATGGATGTAAATCAAATTGGATCACTTAACTACATGCTTAACTAGCTTAATATGAAGGCCATCATTAAGATTCTGGATGGTGAAAATGAGGATCCAGGTCATTAAATGTTCTGGTGTCAAATGTTCAGTAAGTATTCTGTGTCTCTGTGATCTGACAATTAAAATATTTTTTTGAGAAGAGAAATAGCACATAGAAAAGAATTCTGTTGCTAGGAATCCAGATTGGTCTAACAGAGAAAGTGCTGTGGAAATATCTCAAAAAGGTCTTATTTTAACAGCATGAAATGCAGATTTACAAAGAAGGTTACTCTATATAACATATAACAAAAATATTTTCATTTAAATGAAATTGACAAGCTATTTGGTGTTTTTTAATTTTTCAGAAATTTTCAGAAAATTCTTTCTTCTTTTACATACTTTTAAAACTTATTTTATATATTAATTATAGTTTATTCACTTTGTATCCCAGCATTAGCCCCCTTTATCATTCCCTCCCAATCTCACCCTTTCTACCTCATCTCCTCCCAAGCTCTTCTCCAACTCCACTGAAAGGGGAGCTCCTCCTCCCCTTCCATCTAACCCTACCTTTTCAGGTCTCATCAAGACTGGCTGCATTGTCTTTCTATGTGACTTGGCAAGGCGTCTTCGCTCTCAGGGGGAGGTGGTCAATGAGCCAGCCACTGATTTCATGTCGAGACAGTCGCTGCTCCCTAGATCACTAGGGAAATCTCTTGGATATTGAGCTGCTATGGGCTACATCTGAGCAGGGGTGCTAGGTTAATACCTATGAATGGTCCTTGCTTGGAGTATCAGTCTCAGAAAAGACCCCTGTGCCCATATACTTTGGTACTGTTGCTCTCCTTCTGTCCTGTCCTGTCCTGTCCAGGTCTTCCTGTCTCCCCCTCCTTTCATAAGATTCCCTGCACTCTTCCCAAAGCTTGATTACTAGTCTCAGCATCTGCTTTGACACACTGCTAGGTAGAGTCTTTCAGAGGCCCTCTGTGTTAGGCTCCTGTCCTGTTTCCTGTTTACTCCTTCTTCCAATGTCCATCTTGTTTGTCTTTCTGAGTGAGGATTGATCATCTTACCCATGATCCTCCTTCTTCCTTGGTTTCTTTAGGTGTAGAGATTTTTGTAGGTTTATCCTATATTATATGTCCAGTAAACACTTATAAGTGAGTATAGACCATGTGTGTCTTTCTGCTTCTGGAATACCTCTCTCAGATTGATCTTTTCTAGATCCCACTATTTGCCTGCAAATTTCATGATTTCCTTGTTTTTAATTGCTGAGTAGTAATTCCATTGTGTAAATGTGCCACAATTTCTGTATCCCTTCCTTTGTTGAGGGACATCTGGGTTGTTTCCAGGATCTGGCTATTATGAATAAAGCTGCTAAGAGCATGGTTGAACAAATGTCCTTGTTGTGTACCTGAACATAGTTTGGATATAGGAATGGTATAGCTAGATCTTGAGGAAGCACTATTCCTATTTGTCTGAGAGAACACCAGACTGATTTCCAAAGTGGCTGTACAAGTTTACATTCCCACCATTCCCAATGGAGGAAAGTACCCTTTTTCCACATACTCTCCAGCATTGTATTGTCACTTGAGTTTTTGATCTCAGCCATTTTGATGGGTGTAAGGTGAAATCTCAGGGTCGTTTTGATTTGCATTTCCCTAATGGCTAATGACGTTGAGCATTTCTTTAAGTGTTTCTCTGCCATTCTATATTCCTCTACAGAGAATTCTGTTTATCTCTGTACCCCATTTTTAATTGTATTACTTGCTTTGTTGCTTTTTAACTTCTTTATTTCTTTATGTATTCTGGATATTATCCCTCTGTCTGACCCTTTCCCAGTTTTAGGCTGTTGTTTTGTTCTGACAACAGTGTCCTTTGCTTTGCAGAAGCTTTTTAGTTTCATGAGGTCCCATTTATTGATTGTTGCTCTTAGAACCTGTGCTGTTGTTTTTCTGTTCAGGAAGTTGTCTCATGTGTCAATGAGTGCTAGGCTCTTTCCCACTTTTTCTTTTAACCAATTTAGTGTGTCTGGTTTGATGTTGATGTCTTTGACCCACTTGGACTTAAGTTTTGTGCAGAGTGAAAATTATGGATCTATTTACATTTTTCCACTTGTGCACATCCAGTTAGACTAGCACCATTTTTTGAAGATGCTGTCTTTTTTACATTGTATGGTTTTGGCTTCTTTGTCAAAATCAAGTATCCTTAGGTGTGTGGGTTTATTTCTGGGCCTTATATTCCATTTATCCACCATTCTGTTTCTATGCCAATACCATGCAGTTGTTATTACTATTGCTCTGTAGTACAGCTTGAGATCAGGGATGGTGATACCTTAAGAAGATCTATTGTTGTGCAGGATCATTTTGGCAATTCTGGTTTTTTTTTTGTTTGTTTGTTTGTTTGTTGTTGTTTTTTTTTCCATGTGGAGTTGAGAATTGTTCTTTCAAGGTATGTAAAGAATTGTTTTGGTATTTTGATGGGAATTGCATTGAGTTTCTAGAGTGTTTTTGGCAGGATGGCCATTTTCACAATGTTAATTCTATAGATCCATGAGCATGGAAGATCTTTACATCTTCTGATATCTTCTTCTATTTCTTTCTTCAGAGACTTGAAGTTTTTTTTGAGCAGGTCTTTCACTTGCTTGGTTAGTCACATCATGACACTTTATGTTATTACTGGCTATTGTGAAGCATGTTGTTTCCCTAATTTCTTTCTCGACCCTTTTATCTTTGGTATACAGGATGGCTACTGATTTTTTTGTTAATTTTGTATCCAGCCACTTTGCTAAAGGTGTTTATCAGCTGAAGGATTTCTCTCATTGAAGTCTTGGGATCGCTCACGTATACTATCATCTGCTAATAGTGATATTTTGACTTCTTCCTTTCTAATTTATATCCCCTTGATTTCCTTTAGTTGTCTTATTTTAGCTAGGACTTCAAGTAGTATGTTGAAAAGATGTGGAGAAAGTGGGCAGCCTTGCCCTGTTGTTCTGTAGGCCTCTTGTATGTTTATGGGCATCTCTTTCTTTAAGTTGGGAAAATTTTCTTCTATGATTTTCTTGAAAATATTTTCTGGTCCTTGGAGCCTGGTATCTTATTTTTCATCTATTCTTATTGTTTTTAAATTTTGCCTTTTCATGGTGTCCTTGATTTCTTGAATTTCTTGTTTTTGAAACTTTTCTGATTTTACTTTTTGTTTGAGAGAAGTATCAATTTCAGCAAGTGTATCTTCAGCACCTGAGGTTCTCTCTTCCATCTTTTATATTCTATGAGTGATGCTTACCTTTGTGGTTCCTGATCTTTTCTCTAAGTTTTCCAGTCCAGGACTTTCTCTGTTTCTGTTTTATTTATTGATTCTAATTCTGTTTTCATGCCTTGCACCATTTCCTTCATCTGTTTGAATGTGGATTCTTATCTTTCTATGATGGCTTCTATTTTTTGTTTGTTTGTTTCCTCTCTATATGCCACTAATTGTGCCTCTATTTGTTTGGCTGTATTTGCCTGTATTTATTTGAGAGCTTTGTTAGTTTCTTCTTTATTTGCTTCCATTTGTGTGTCTTTTTTTCTGAGAGATTTGTTCATTTCTTATTTATGTGCCTATAATAACTGGATAAGCATGGTTTTAAAGTCATTTTCCTATGTTTCTGATGAATTAAAATGTCCATTGATTTTGGGGATTGTTGGTAAAGCTATGATGTCCTGATTTCTATTGGGTGTGTTCTTATGCCAACCTCTGGTCATCTGTTTATCTGTAACCCTCACTGTTTGTTTCTGGAGTCTTTACTTCAGACTGGATCTCTCTTTCTCTGGTGTCTGGAGTATTTTTCTGGAAGATGAGAGAGGTCCACTGGTTTGAGACTGTGCATTTTTGTTTCACCTGTCCCTAAGGTGGGAATGTTAAGTTGGTACTGTTCACAGGCTCTGTTTGTGGGCACTGTTTGCAGGTGAAGATTCCCTAAATACCTCAGTGACCTACAGGCCACTGGTATGCAGATCTGTCAGGGCTCCAGGAATTGTTTGTCTGGAATTCACTGGTACACCCACAGAGCAGGGACTTCAGTCTTGAGAAAGCTGTCCCAAGAATCTGTTTATTGCCCACAATGGGGTGGTGAGTGGTAGGGATATACTGTATGGATGCTTGCATAGAGGGATTGTAGATCTGGGGCTCTGCAAACACTCACCTGAAGGTGCACTCAATCTCTAGAAGGACCAGTCAGAAAGCACAGGGGTTTCCCTTGTTCTCTACTCTCTGATTTGATCCTGCTGGGCCAAATGCAGATGCAGGCCATCAGTAAGCTCAGTGGTGCTGCAACCACAGAACTTGGTGCCTGCGGGCATTGTATGATATTCTAGGAACTTCTGGCACTGGGCGCCAGGCACTGTGCTCTGTGGAAGGTGCTGCAGGCCATCTCCATAGCCTCCACCTCCACCATTGAAGGAGCATGGCAGCTGGTCACTTGGAAGTGCTGGGGGGATTGCGTATTCTCTGCCCAGCTCCTGAGCAGGAGGTTCTTAGCTAGGATCAGCTGGCACTGCTAGACAGGCACTATGCTTTTTTGGGCACTTTGGCTGCGTCTGCTGCTTCTGCCAAGGAGGGAATAGGGGGATGGTTAAGGGGAAGTGTCTGGGAATTGAGACCCCAGGAGAAGTCCATGAAGAAGACCCTGGTGAAGTCCCCGGAGAAGTCCCCAGGTGTCCCGAATCTAAATTATTTCAGTTCACAGTTATTCCTCTTTCTCCCCAGAAGCCTCAATGTCATTGTTCTGAGTTCAGCTTCCCCTCTAATAACAAACTTTGGAGTTTCAGATCCTCTTCCCCTCAGATATGGTGCATGCTGGTCTCTGCATCTTGGATCCTCTAAATTTTTCTTTCTTAAAAATTCATTTCTGATTTGGATTAGCTAAAACATCTGTTTGTTATCAATCAAGAAAAGACTTCTTTGAAACAGACATTTATGGTTCTATTTTAAGTAGTCATTTTGATTATTTTTTTATATTGGGGAAATCAGAAAGAATTGGTTACAATGTTATTTTTCATATTTTATTTATGTATCTTTTGTCATTGAGTCATAAATAATACTTTATTAAAATCAGAGAAACTACTTTTAATAAGAATTGCAAAACATTTTCAAAGCAGACCATAAATTATGTCAATTCATGGAGTCAGTTTTAACATATTGCACACACTTAAAAACTACCTCTTGAAATTAATTTTGTGTGTGCTCTTCTTTTAATCCTGATTTATTTATTTTATAATTTAATCAAGAATAAATCATGTAGGTATCCACCAACACCTACTCTTTGCTCAGCTTCTATCATTGGATTCAGAACTCAGAACTTCCACATTTTCCTTACCTCCACATCCATACATTTTCTACTCAAAGAAATTGTTAGGTTGGGCTTAGAAATTCCCACAACCACTCTCCAGGCCTAGTCTGCCAGCTTTTGATTTTTAGGCACCTGGAGGGTCCCACATTCTTTACTTTGCCTACTCTGGCCACCCATGCTTCTCCTGTAGGCAACCTCTTGGCTTCTACTAAGATCTTCCTTATCTGAAACCAACACAGCTCCTTTCATTGCACTTGGTACCCAGAATTTCCACATCCTTAAGAGTTACTCTGTGTCCCACATCCTTTACCATGGCCTAGGCTGGCCACCCCCAAACTGTGTTAGATGAAAACTCTAGGCTTCTGACAAGACACACCCTATCTGCAACCACCAACAGGTACCTTCTGCCCTGCTTCCTTCAGCCCACCTTGTGTCTACATTTCCATGGTCTCCTTCAATGTATAGACTTCTGAGTACCCCTAACACTTTTCTGCAACCTTCCACATTGAACGCAGAGTCTACAAACAGTCAACAGCCTAGGCTTTCCTTCTTTGCCTACATACAAAATGCTAGGCTTAGCAATATGGTACTTGCATAAAATAGACATATAGAAAAATTGAACAAAATTGAAGACCTGAACACAAATATACAAAACAGCCTTTTGATGATTCAACAAAGATGTGAAATACATGCTGGAGAAACAAAAGCATCTTCAACTAGTGGTTTGTGTGTTTGCATGTGTGAATGAGTATGTGTGTATGGTGTAAGTATATGTTGATGTGGGTGTGTGCTTGAGTGCATTATGTTTCACACGTGTGTGTTTGTGGACAGAGATTGAGACTGAATATCTTTTACCACCTAATTTTTAATACAGATCTAAACCTAAACTTGATGACCTCTTTAACTATGCTGTATATACTAACTGGCTAGTGAGCTTCACAGATCTTGCCCTTTTTATGCTGCCATACTCAGCATTTAAGTTAGTGCTAGGAATCTAAACCCAGGTTTTCTTGATTCTTGTGGTACATATTTTACCAATTGAGCTACCTACCCAGACACCATTACAGCTGTTTTTAATTTTGATCACTTCCATACAAATTCTTTTTAAATTCTTCAAGAAAATATAATGAAGATAATTTTTAAAACCAATTCTATGAAGACAGTATTATAATAACACCAAAATCAGAAAAACACACACATAAAAAAACTGCACACATGTAACTCTGATGTACACCTATTCTTTTTTTTCTTATTATACATAATAGCTTCTTTTCTCATACAATACATCCTAATTACAAATTTCCCTCCCCCTATTTTTCCCTGTTCCTCCCCACCTCCTGTCCCATCCAGATTTACTCATTTTCTGTCTCACATTAGAAAAGAAAAGGCTTTTAAGAGGTAACAACCGAACATGATAATATAAAATAAAAGGTAAAGCAAAAGCCATCACATTGAGGATTGAAAAAGCAAAGTAACAAAAAAAGAGACCCAATAACAAGCACAGGAATGATAGAACCACTTGTTCACACACTTAGGAGTCCCATAAAAATACTAAACTGAAAGTTAAAATATACATGCAGAAGACCTGCTAGTACTCATGTAGTCCCTGTGCTTTGCTTCATTCTCCATGAGTTCATATAAGTCTTGCTATGTTAATTCAGAAGGACTTGATCTCTTAGTCTCTATTTCCTCTGAACCTTACAGTCTTTCCACCTTTTCTTCTGTGGCTATCTTTGAGCTCTGAGGAGGAGGGATTTGATAGACACATCCCATTTGGAGGTGTGTGTTCCAAGGACTTCCCCACTACATAATGTCTGGCTGTGGGTATCTGCATCTGTTACCATGTGCTGCTTCTCTGATGATTACTGAATAAGGTACTGATAAGTGAGTGTAAGAGGATAACATTAGAATTCATTTTACTGATATTCACACAAACTATATATACATATATATATATATATATATATATATATATATATATATATATATATATATGAGATAAACACACACACACAGAGAGAGAGAGAGAGAGAGAGAGAGAGAGTGCCTGAGCATGCTCACACGTCTGAGAGAGAGAAAGAGAGAGAGAGAGAGAGAGAATGAAATAATGATTGTTTGTCTCATAGGTCTCTGGGACTCTGGGAAATCTAGCTTCCTTGTCATCCAAGCAGTGTCTGATTGGAATTCTGTCTCATAAGGGGGGGGGGGCTTGAGTCAAATTAGATCTTAGTTGTCTACTCCCACAAATTTTATATCACCATTGCTGTAACACATATTAAAGGTAGACAGAGAAGATTGTAGGTCAAAGTATTTGTCGCTGTGTTGGTCATTATGTTTCTCTTTTGTAGCCTTCACAGTGTTGCAGCACCACAGAAGTCTCCATGTAGGCATCATATCCATGTTTGAATTCTCTATGATCAATCAGTTATGTGGGTGTTGTCCTCAGCAATGGGACATCACTGTCAGACTGGAGTAGCAACCCATTGTCTTGGTAACAACCTGAATAGTTTGGGGATTTCCATGAGACCCACGTGTTCAACAACTCATTTAAATGCAAGCCAGTCCCAGTAACTGGAAGCTTCATTTGCAGACAAGGGAAGACCAGTTAGGGCTCAAAGTTCTCATTATTAGAAGACCTCATTAGTATCATCTATATCTTTTGGGATGTTTCCACTGAAATACATAAGATCCCTCAAATAACCCTCAATTGTAGCTGACTTTCTCAGCATTTCTTCCCTCAACCCTATATCCCTTCTTGCTCCCTACATGATACTCCCATTTCTGACCTACCACACTCCCATTCCATCCATAAAATCTATTTATTTCTTCCTTCCAGGAAGATCCATGTGTTGACCCTAGTCCCTTCCTCTATGTCTAACCTTTCTGATTCTATAGATTGTAGGCTGGTTATCATTTATTTGATGACTAATATTCCTGTATAACTGAATGCATATCACATTAACCTTTCTGGGTCTGAGTCACTTCACTCGGGATGATTGTTTGCTAGTTTTCTCCATTTGCCTGCAAATTTCAAATCTCACTTATTTTCACAGCTGAGGAACACACTACTGTGTATACCACATTTTCTTTATTTATTGCTCTGTTGAGGGACATCTAGATGTTTTCGATTCAGAGCCATTATGAATAGAGCCACAGTGAACATGGTTAAAAACTGTCCTTGGGGTAGCATGAAACACTCATTGAGTATATGCCCAAGAGTGGTACAGCTGGGTCTTGAGGTAGATGGAAACCCAACTTCCTGAGAAACTACCATATTGATTTCCATACTGACTGTACAAGTTTTCACTCCAACCAGCAATGGCTGTGTATTCCTTTTAGTCCACATACTCATCAAGATGACCTCTCACTTTCATTATTGATCATAAATATTCTGATATGAGTAAGATGGAATCTCAAAATAGTTTGATTTGCATTTCCCTGATTACTAAAAATGTTGAACATTTCTTTAAATTTTCTCAGTCATTTGAGCTTCTTCTAAATAGAATTCTATTTAGAATTCTAAGAATTCTAAGTTGTTTAGAATTATATCCCATTTTAAGTGGATTTTTTTATGTCTAGTTTCCTGATTATTTTTTATATTTTGGATATTAGTCCACTATCAGATTGTTATATATATATATATATATATGTTTTATATATATTACATATATATAGTATACATATGTATATATACTACATATACATATATAGTATACTATGTAGTATACTATATATATGTATACATGCTATATATGTAGTATATATGTAGTATATATATAGTATATATAATATATACATACTATATATATGTAGGATGTATATATATATACTATAGTATAATATATATTAATATATACTAGACACACAAATATATATAGCCATTCTGTAGACTGCCACTTTGAATGATGGTGTTCTTGTTCTTATAGAAACTTTTTAGTTTCATGGGGTCATATTCGTTAATTGTGGATCTGCTGTACAATCAGTATTCTGTTCAGGAAGCCATTTCCTATTCCATCGAGTTAATGGCTTTTCCTTACCCTTGCTTCTCTCAGGTTCAGTGTATCTGGTTTTATGTTGAGGACTTTGATTCATTTGAACTGGGGTTTTGGGGAGGGAGATAACTTGTATCTATTTGAGTTCTTCCACATTCAGCCATACAGTTTGATCATCACCATTAATTGAAGCTGCTTTCTTTTTCCAGTATATTTCTGGCTTTTTAAATTAAACTCAGTTGTCCAGAGATGTGTGGATTTATTTCTGGGTCTTCAAAATGATTTTATTGATCAACATGCCTGTTTTTATGCCAATACCATGTTGGTTATTATTATTATTATTATTATTATTATTATTATTATTATTATTACTAGAGCTCTGTAATACAACTTGAAATTAGAAAATGTGTGACCTTGGCTTGTTTCTGTACTACCTTCTATCCATAATAGCATGGTACTTGCTTGTATTCTTCATCTGGGTCTTTTCATGCCATTATTGGAGTCCTTTCTCCAGGCCTATGTGGTTCCTTCTACCCACTAACCCATCTTGGTGTGTTCTTTTCTCCTCTCTTCCAGTCTGTTTCCAGTAATTCTCTCTTGAACCTCAAAATCCCAGGAACCTTGGCCATGCCTACCCCATTCTGCCCTGCCTAGGTACAGGCTGTTTAATTAACCAATCAGATACAATGACTTAGACAAATTTACTCAGCAAGAATAGTTTTACACACAAGGATAAGTTTATGTGAGAACGTGCTCTTCTGAGCAGAGATAAGATCTTGGGTGCCAGTAATTAACATTAGAATTCATAAAATCAAGCTAATCCCCAACAATACTCCTCTCAGAGGGGTTGGAAAGAAAGAAAGGCGAATAGAAGCATTACTTATATGAATAAAGTAGATTATTGAATCTACTCAACTTAAGGCTTTACTAGTTATTGCTACTTCTAATGCTTTTAAAGTGCTATTACAAACTGTTTAGGGTATTAGGTAATGCAATTAATTACCAGGTAATCAACTCATAGTCATGTCAGACACTAGTCTAATTTATCACAGGAATATATATCCTAGATTTAACAGATAGATATAATTCTGTAAATAGGTCAATTATATAAAAATAGGAAAGTCTTTAAACCTTCAGAGATCTACTGAATATGGCACTTTAAAATGTCTTTATTATTTTAAAGATTCTTTGACAATGACACAGGTCATCTCCTGGCAGCATCCCACCTACCTCAAAAATGATGATGAGTATAGAAGAACCTGCATATGGAGATGGCTTCAAATGTGGTAACTGAGCCATCTGGACAAAAAGAAAATGCACTCTTTCAAGACAGACAAGAATTCTGCCATAAATGGGCAAGCTTAAATGCAGAACAAGTCGACTGCCAAACTCTGCTTCACATATATGTCAAATATACTAAACCAGAAGGTTGAAGATGATGTTTCAAAGTTATAGAGAATTTTGGGTGATTGTTCAGACAGCGAAATGTCTCTGTTAATTTTTTTTTTTTTTTTAGAAGCTGTTAACATGCACTTTCTATTTACTCCAATAACTAATAGCTATTCCCTCTCAAGTCTCTGGTGCAGTTGAAAAGCAAATAGTTAGAGTTCCACAATTAAGCTTAAGTTGTTTAGAATTTAAAAAAATAATTTCATATAGGTAATATGTATAAAAGTTAATTTAGGTATCGAATGCTAAACATGTCAGCATAGAATAATCAAATACTTTTTCCTAAGTTGCCAAATGCACATGGACTGGACATTGCAAATATACATCTTACCTAATAGTTTTCATAACTGTTTTATTATTATTATTGTCTTGAAAAAAAATGAGCCTTTTATTGGACTTAAAAAGGGAAAGGTTGGTATAATGTTCTTATGAAATGTGTACAATTTACCCTTGTTCATTCAAATGCTGATTTCTCTACCCCACTCTCTGGTTTCAATCTGGACATTGCATTGTGATGCTTATATTTAGCATCACCTGTCTCAAGTTTGTGTAAACATACCACCATTTGTTCTCTATAATTTCAATAAAACAACCAGCCAATTCTGAGCAATAAAGAGAATAGGGTAGGACATCCTAGTCTGGAGGGGAGAAGATAGAAGTGAGTGAGAGGAGGCAGAGAGGAGAGATTTGCAGGAGAGGACTTAGAACCATGAGGAGAGATGAACCAGATCAAGTAGATGACTAAAAGCAAGTATAATGTGGGAAATCTAAATGGGAGAAAAACTATGTGAGCTTGGAGGTTTAGGATGGAATAACTATTGCCCAGCATTGTGCTCTAGGTAAATTAAATAAATCCTAGTCTCTGTGTGGTGATTTGGGTATACAGATGGTTTAGGAATAACCTCTGCTTAACTAAAAGATAAAGCAACAGTAAATATTTAATAGTCTACAACATTGGGTCTTGAGGTATATTTATTTCTACTTTTGTGAGAAAGTGTCAGATTAATTTCTAAAGTAGTTGTACAAGTTTGCACTACTGCCAGAAAGGGAGAAGTGTTCCCTTTTCTCTTCATCCTTTCCATAATGTATTTTCACCTGAGTTTTGATCTTAGGCATTCTGACAGGTGTGAGATGGAATCTCAAAGTTGTTTTGATTTAATTTTCACTAATGACTAAGGACACTGAGCATTTCTTTAGTTCTTCTCCAGCATTTGAAATTCCTCTATTGAGAATTCTCTGTTTAGCTGGATTCCAAAATGGAGGAGACCAATGTGTACATTGGAAGTACCGAGTGTGGAAGGTCAGAGACTGAGAAACCAATGAGTAAATAGGCAGCTGGATTCAAAATTCTGACTGTGGCTCTTTCCAGACGGGAAGTGATACTATCACATCTTATTGTTCTTTTGTGTTTTCCTGGGGTGATTTTGTTCCTTGTTTTTTTTTTTGTTTGTTTGTTTGTTTGTTTTTGTTTTCCTTTGATCTATTGAAGAGAGAGAGAAAAAATATTTGGTGGGTAGTGAAGTAGCAGTAGTCTGGAAGATGAAGAAAATATTATTAAAATATATTTTATGAAAAAAAATTAATTTGAAAAAATGAGCTGGGTTGTGGTGGTGCATACTTTTCACCCCAGCACATTGGAAACAGAGGCAAGCAGATCTCTGAGATTAAGGCCAGCCTGGTCTGTAGAGTGATTTCTAGTACGAGGGTTACACAGAGAAACCCTCTCAAAGGAAAAAAAAGGAAGATAGTGAGTTTAAATAGTCACACACACACACACACACACACACAGAGAGAGAGAGAGAGAGAGAGAGATACATACAAATTCTTAAATATCATATGAGCAGAAAATTGTGGCTATTTGAACTAACATTCTTAATTAAATTCAGTTTCTCTTTAGGATATAGAAAAAAAGTGTCTCTCATAATAAATACTGTGTAATAAACCCAGAGCCAATGAGTAGGGAAATACAGAAAAATATTTTCCTGTATTATAATATTATAAAAGCATGTCTTTCCATTGCTGTTTTTCCATATGATGACAGATGTATCAACCAAAGAAGTGAAGTAGAATAAAGACATAAAGGCTATTAAAACAAGAATTGGAGAATAAAACTTTCTCTGTGACTTGATGCTATGATTTAGTTATATAATAATATAAATCAAGGAATATCTGTTAAAACTGATAGAGATATTTACTTGTTTTCAAGATATAAGATAAATATTTATTTATTTTTTATTGTTTATTATTATTAGTTACATTTTATTAACTCTGTATCCCAGCTGTATCCTGCTCCCTTATTCCCTCCCAATCCTACCCTCCCTCCCTCAGTTTCTCCCTGCCCCTTTCCAAGTGTATGGTTTGGGGAGGTCCTCCTCCCCTTTCGTCTGGCCCTGTTTTATCAGGTATCTTCAGGGCTGGCTTCGAAGTCCTCCTCTGTGGCCTAGCAGAACTGCTCCTCCCTTGGGGGGTGGGGAGTCAAAGAGCCTGCCGTTGAGTTCCTGTCAGAATAGTCCCTGTTCCCCTTACTATGGGAAACCAATTGGTTATTGAGCTACCACAAGCTTCGTCCGAGTAAAGGGTCTAGGTTATATCCATACCTGGTCCTTGGTTGGAGAAACAGTTTCAGAAAAAAACCCTGTGCCCAGATATATTTGGTCCTTGTGGGGCTCCTATCCTTTCCCTGTCATACTAACTCCCCTTCTGCCGAAGGTTTGGTTATGAGTCTTAGTATCTGTTTTAAAACGCTGCTTGGTAGGATGCTTCTGCAGTAGATTCCTGTCATACGTCCTATGCACATCTCATTTGTCTTTCTAAGTGAGGATTGAAAACCATTTTTACTTTTATGCATCATTTTTTAATTTAATAAAGAGGAATTAAGAGGACTGACCTGTTAATAATGATTATTTTTTCTATATAAGTTGCTTATTCTTGTCTGAAAACAAAATGATTAAATTACTGAAATGTGGCAATTTCAGATCTGATATTTTGATTTAATTTTAAGTTTGCTAGTCTGTACATTCTTTGAACTCTATTGAACACCTGTGTGTGATTTGTTTTCCTACATTACTTATTATAGTTTATTATTGCTATAATGATCACCATAGGTTTAAAGCATAGGCTTAATTCTTTACCCTGGCTCCTGAAAAGGCAGGCCTGTACTTACAATCATCCATGGCCAGAGTCAATATTTTGGCAGTATTGTTCAGTATTGTAAACTCTACCAAAAAAATAAATTCCATATTGTCTAAAGATAGCATTCAAAACAACTGATGCTCAAATATCTGTTTACTTTTATAGTTTGTTACGGACTTAGATCTTGTAACCATGTGTATTTTTCAGTTATTTCTACAGACATTATCACTACAATGTGCCTTTTTCCTTGTATTTTTTTCTATTAATTTTCCAGTTAGTTTCCCAGATGTTCCACAAAGTCTTCTGTTATATGTGATGCTATGTTTTTATGAAGTTTCTGAATGGTATAACTTATCCCTATCAACTGCTGACAGTGACTTATTTTTTTCCAGGACAGGATCTATCAAATAAGCTTTATAAAGCTACAGGCAACCAACATGGACAACTATTTGAAGCATTTCTCATAAATGTAGTACATTTTATACAGAATTTCTTTTCATACTTTAATTCCTTATCAGTGTTTTAGGTAGGGTGTATTTTATGCTATATTAGTTACATTATCACATACATTTATTTCAGCCTTCACCAGAGCTTTCCTTCTAACTTTAAACTTTGATTTTGTTTTGCTAGTTCTTTGGAACATACAAAAAGTTGCTCATTTGAAATATATATGCTTCCTTGATTACTATAAACTTGTTTTGCAAAGTATTGCTTGGTTGTGTTTCATGGGTTTTTGAATATATGTATTCATATTACTGTGTATTCGTGTTAATTATTAAGTTACTGAAAAGAAGTCTTTTATTTTAATGGTTTTTATACTTCCTAAAGTTTTCTTGATGGGATTTGTAGTTTTCTGCATGTGGTTAGGAAATGTCTTAGGATTTCAAATGCTGTGATGAAACACTGTGGCCAGAGCAAGTTGTAGAGGAAAGAGTTTATTCAGCTTATACTTCCGTGTGACTGTTCATCATCAAAGAAAGCTGGAACAGGAAATCAAATAGGGAAGAAACATGGATGCAGACACTGATGTAGTGGCTATGGAGAAGTGCTACATACTGCCTAGTTCTGCATGCCCTCATCACGCTGCTTTCTTATAGAACCCAGGTCTACTAGTTCAGAGATGTCACCACCCACAGAAGGCAGGGAACTTCCTTAGAAAATTCCCCTATAGCCTGATCTTATAGAGGCATTTAATCAACTTAAGTTTCCCTATTCCAAATAATAAATGTGTAGAGTTGACAGAAATAATAAGGACAAGAAACATTCTAAATTTTACGTCAGTGTTTCTAAGGTTGAAATTTGTTTTGTGACTTATCCAGTATTACATATACTGTAGAGAGAAATATATAAGTTCTGTAGCTGAAAGGAGTTTTCTGATGATCATTTATAGGGCCATTTATTCTAAGGTTCAATTCACTTTTGCCCCTTAGTATTGATATTGCATTCCACCCACATGATTCATTCATTGCTGAAAGCATAAAAGATATCAGAGTGAATTTTTTCATTTGTGGTTCATTAACTTCTTGATATTTGGTGGAACAATGATAGTGGGTATGTAGACATTTAGAATTATATCCTCTGCATGAACTTACTTGTTAGCCATCATATAATGACATGGCAATAAATCTTTGTTTCTCAAAAAGATTTTATTCATTTTATGAATCAATTATTATATTGGATGTACACTGGGTCACTGTTCTATTTTTTATATTAATTACAGTTTATTCACTTTGTATCCCAGCTGTATTTCCCTCCCTCCTTCCCTCCCAACCCCACCCTTCCTTTCTCATCTCTTCTCAAGCCCCTATCCAAGTCCACTGATAGGAGAGGTCCTCCACCCCTTCCATCTGACCTAGCTTATCAGGTCTCATCAGGACTGGCTGCATTGTCCTCCTCTGTGGCCTGGCAAGGATGTTCCTCCCTCAGTGGGAGGTGGTCAAAGAGCCAGCCACTGAGTTCATGTCAGAGACATAAACTCTTCCCATTACTAGGGAATTCACTTGGATACTGAGCTGCCATGGGCTACATCTGAGCAGGGTTTCTAGGTTATATCCATGAATGATCCTTGGTTGGAGTATCACTTTTTAAAAGCACGTTCTCAGTATGTAGCTGTGGCTAGCCTGGAAGTTGCTATGTAGAACAAGTTGAACTAGATCTCACTGAGACCTTTGTGCCTCTGACTTCTAATGGAAATTAATGAATGTACCATTATGCCTAATAAAAAACACATTTTCTTTATAATATGTGATTTTCAATGTAATGCAAGTGCTTTATTAATATACTAGTAAGAAAATAATGAGAATAAAATATCTATACATGATTAGTGTAGTTGAAATCCCCCTCTAGTCTTCCTCCATTTCTCTATTCTTCCCTTTCCACTGAACTCTCTCTATACTGAAGTCCATTTTCTCTAATATAATCATGATTATGATTTATTCATTGTGGGATTTCCTTTGCATTTGTAATTTTATGTCTTCTTTTAACTCAAGTTATAGCATGACACAGTTTTATATATATATATATTTTTTTTTTCCATTCAGTCACTCTATCTTCAGTTGAAACTTTTAATTAATTTTTATTTGTTGCATTTATTAATAAGCATGGTTGTAAGTAAGTCACCATTTACCAGTTTGTTTGTTTTTTTAATTTTCATTGTAGATCCTGAATTTCTTTCTTCATGTTATGTATTCTCCATTAGTGATTAAGAAAATTATGCTAGGGGCAAGATGGCTGTGATCAGTGCACATCGTTTCTGAGAGCCACAGGACTCGAAACTTCGAAATTGATGAGTGGAAGGGCATCTGAAGCCGGAAAAATAACATTGTGGCTCCACGAAGGTGGGGGGACAAGCACAGGAGCGGAGAACTCTTTGATTCAGGTTAGACAAGGACTTCCCTGGGAATGGAGAGGGGCACTTTCGTTCGGGCCTCCCTCCTGCTTGGAGTAGGCAAGCCACGGCACCAGCACCAGTGCTGCCTGAAAACCGAGACAGCAGAGGTGGGAATACTAGCACCACAGCTTCAGCAGACAGCTTAACCCTCTTGCTGAGCCTGAGATCCATGGTAAAAGGCTGCATGGGTCTTAGGCCCAAGAGCAGCCACCTGTACCGACTCTACAGTATAGCCTGACTATACTGTATGGGACACTTAGTTCTTCAGTGGCAGACTTAGTCCCTCAGTAGCAAACTGAGGGGCTGTGCAGTGCATGGTGTGGCAGACCTGCAAAACCAACCAGGCAAACCAAGCACCAAACCACTGTACCGGCCACATAGGACTTCCTGGCAGGCACCTGGACACCCCAGTTCTGCAGCCGCAGCTGGACTCCTGGGTACAGGGGCTACAATACCACTGAGCTTCTGAGTGCACATTTGATTCAGCAGGTCTAAACCAGCCAGTAAAGACCAAGAGAATCCCCTGTGCTTTAAGATTTGACCTGCTAGAAAGTGAGTGTGTCCCCTAGTTCCTGCAGAGCCACAGATCCAGGGTGCTTCTAAGTTAGCAGCCAGACATCAGAAATCTCCTACCCACACATCCACTGTGGAAAACAGAGGCTTTCCTGTGACATGAAAACCACAGCTCTGTGGTGCCAGCAGTGGAGTTTAGGCAAATAACATCTAGAGCTCAGTTAGAGACAAATATTAGTAGCCTGTAGGACACTGACAAACCCAAGAAACATGTGTATGCAATCTTAACCAGTGCATGCGACAACTTTAGCACAAGGCGCCGTTCCATCACACTGAAATCCTCTACATTCTCTAGCACCCTGTCCTTCAAGGCAAACTTCCACGCATATGCAGGCATACACTTTTGTCCTTCTGCACCCACGGACTTCCCTCCCACAGGTACAGCTGAAGCACCTATGCACATGCTGAAACCATTGGACCTCTCGAATACCCCTGAAGAATTCTCCAGACACCAGAGAAAGATGATACCAATCTGATCTGCAGAATCCAAGAACAAACAGAGAAGGTTACAGATAAAGAAATGGCCAGAAGTAGGCGAAAGAACACACCAACAAAAATCAGGAAACCATGCAGCCCCAAAAATCAATTCTTCAAAAATACAGGAAAATGACCTTAAAGATATGCTTATCCAGTTATTAGAGACACATAAAGAGGAAACAAACAAATCTCTCAGAGAAATAGCCATGCAAATAGAGGGACAAGTAGAGGCAAAATTAGTGGCATAGAGAAGAAACAAACAAAAAATAGAGGCCATCATACAGAGACAAGAAGTCACATTCAAATAAATGAAGGAAATGGTACAACATATAAAAATAGAATTAGAATCAATAAAGAAAACACAAACAGAGAAAACCCTGGAGCTGGAGATCTTAGAGAAAAGATAAAGAACCACAAAAGTAAGCATCCCAACAGAATACAAGAGATGGAAGAGATAATCTCTGATGCTGAAGATACGCCTGCAGAAATTGATATTTCTCCCAAAGAAAAGGTAAAATCAGAAAAGTTCCCCCCAAAAAAAATCTAAGAAATCAAAGATGCCATGTAAAGGCAAAATCTATGAATAATAGGAACTGATGAAAAAGAAGACTCCAATCTCCAAGGCGAGAAAATATCTTCAAGAAAATCATAGAAGAAAATTTCCCCAACTTAAAGAAAGAGATGTCCATAAACATACAAGAGGCCTACAGAACACCAAACAAACTAGAACAGAAAAGAAAATCCTCACGTCACAGCATAGTCAAAATGTTTAATCTACAGAACAAAGAAAAGATACTAAAAGCAGCAGGGGGAAAAGACCAAGTAACATATAAAGGTAGACCTATCAGAATCACACCAGAATTCTCATCAGAAACTATGAAAGCCAGAAGAACCTAGACAGGTGTCATGCAAACTCTAAGAGACCACAGGTGCCAACCCACACTACTATACCCTGCAAAGCTTTCAATCAACATAGATGGAGAAAACAAAACATTCCATGACAAAACCAAATTTATGCAATGTCTACACAGCAAACCAGCCAGAAGATACTAGAAGAAAAATTCCAACCCAATGAAAACAACTTCACCCAAGAAAACATAGCATACAGATAATATCCCAACAAAAATTAAATGAAAACAGCAATGAAACACAATAAGACCACCGACTCCAATATAAAAGAAAATAAAGTTCATTGATCACTATTATCTATCAACATCAATGGAATCAACTCTCCAATAAAAAGACACAAACTATCAGAATGGGTGTGGAAACAGGATCCAACATTCTTCTGTAGCTGAGAAACACACCTATGCAACAAGGATGAACACTACCTCAGAAAAAAGGGCTGGAAAAATATTTTCCAAGAAAATGGACCCAGAAAACAAGCTGGGGTAGCAATCCTACTATCTGATAAAATAGACTTTCCACCAAAATTAACCGAAAAAGATGAGGAGGGACACTATATTCTCATCAAAGAAAAAATCCACCAAGAGGGCATCATAAATCTGAACATCTATGCCCAAAATACAAGAGCGCCTACATTCGTAAATAAAACATTATTAAATCATACATCAATCCAACACCTTAATAGTGGAAGAGTTCAACACCAAACTATCACCAAGGGACAGATTAATTAGACACAAGCCAAATAGGGAAATAAAGGCACTTACAGAGGCTCTAACTCAAATTGACCTAAGATATCTACAGAAAGTATCACTCAAACTCAAAAAAGTATACCTTCTTTTCAGTACCTCATGGAACTTTCTCCAAAATAGACCATATAGTTGGTCACAAAGCAAGCCTAAACATATACAAGATGATTTAAATAACTTCCTGTATTCTATCTAACCACAATAGACTAAAGTTGGACCTCAACAACGATAGAAATAACATAAAGCCTGAAAAACTTGCTACTCAATGACTTCTGGGTTAAGGAAGAAATAAAGAAAGAAATTAAAGACTTCCTAGAATTCAATGAAAATGAAGATACAACATACCCAAAATTATGGGATATAATGAAAGCAGGGCTTAGAGGAAAATTCATAGTACTAAGTGCCTTCAAAATGAAATTTATAACATCTCATACAAGCAACTTAATGAACCAATGAAAGCCCTAGGAAAAAAAGAAGCAGATACACCCAAGAGGAGCAGACAGGTAAAAATAATTGAACTCAGGGCTAAAATCAATCAATTACAAATAAATAAACCTATTCAAAGAATCAATGAAACCAAGAGCTGGTTCTTTGAGAAAATCAACAAGATAGACAAACCCTTAGCCAAACTAACTAAAAGGCAGAAAGAAACTATACAAATCAGCAAAATCAGAAATGAAAATGGGGACATAACTACAGACAATGAGGAAATCCAAACAATCATTAGGTTCTACTACAAAAGCCTATATGCCACAAAGTTCGAAAATCTAAAAGAAATGTAAAATTTCCTAAATAGATTCAATCTACCAAAATTAAGTCAAGACCAGGTAGATAGACTGAATAGCCCTATATCCCCTAAAGAAATAAAAGTAGTCCTCAACAATCTCCATTCTTAAAAAAGCCCTGGGCCAGATGGTTTAAGTGCAGACCTTTAAAGAAGTGTTAATTCCAATTCTCTTCTAACTATTCCACAAAACAGAAACAGAAGGAACTTTACCAAACCATAGTCACCTTGATACGTAAACCACACAAAGACTCAACAACCAAAAAAAGAGAACTTCAGACCTATCTCTCTTGTAAACATTGATGCAAGAAAATACTTGCAAACCAAATCCAAGAACACGTAAAAGATATCATTCACCATAACCAAGTGGCTTCATCCCAGGCACTCAAGGATGTTTCAATATACAGAAATCCATCAATGTAATCCACCATATAAAAAAAAAAAAAAACTAAAGGAGAAAAACCACTTGATCATCTTCTTAGATGCCGAAAAAGCATTTGACAAAGTCCAATATCCATTCATATTTAAAGTCTTGGAGAGATCAGGGATACAAAGCACATACCTAAACATAGTAAAGGCAATATACAGCAAGCATATTGCTAACATTAAAGTCAATGGAGAGAAACTTAAATCAATCCCACTAAAATCAGGGACAAGGCAAGGCTGCCCACTCTCTCTGTATCTATTCAACATAGTACTGGAAGTCCTAATTAGAGCAATAAGACAAGCAAGGGAGATTAAAGGAATACAAATTGGAAAGGAAAAAGTCAAAGTTTCACCATTCGCAAATGATATGATATTATACCTGAGTGACCTCAAAATTCGACCAGAGAACTCCTTCAGCTGATAAACACCTTCAGCAAAGTGGTTGGATAAAAAATTAATTCAAAAAAAATCAGAAGTTCTCCTGTGTACCCAAGACAATAGGACCGAGAAAGAAATCATGGAAATGACACCCTTCACAATAGCCACCAATAACATAAAGTACCTTGGAGTGACTTTAGCCAAGTAAGTGAAAGACCTGTTTGAAAAAAGCTTCAAGTGTCTGAAGAAAGAAATTGAAGAAGATATCAAAAGATGGAAAGATCTCCCGTGCTCATCGATCAGTAGGATTACCATAGAGAAAATATCCATCCTGTCAATAGCAATCTACAGATTCAATGCA
Organism: Psammomys obesus; assembly: GCF_907164565.1. Lineage (NCBI taxonomy): Eukaryota > Metazoa > Chordata > Mammalia > Rodentia > Muridae > Psammomys > Psammomys obesus. The sequence continues at coordinate 47,909,219 of NW_026593286.1, read as the reverse complement.
GTGCCCATCAAAATACCAACACCACTCTTTACAGACTTTGAAAGAAAAATTCTCAACTTCATATGGAGAAACAAAAAAACCCAGAATTTCCAAAACGATCCTGTACAACAACAGATCATCTGGAGGTATCTCCATCCCTGATCTCAAGCTGTACTACAGAGCAACAGTAATAAAACCTGCATGGTATTGACATAGAACCAGAAAAGTAGATTAATGGAACCGAATAGAAGACCCGGAAATAAACCCACACACCTATGAATACTTGATTTTCGACAAAGAAGCCCAAACCATTCAATGGAAAAAAAGACAGCATCTTCAACAAATGGAGCTGGTCCAACTGGATGTCTACATGCAAAAAATGAAAATAGATCCATATTCATCATCCTGCACAAAACTAAAGTTCAAGTAGATCAAGACCTCAAAATACAACCAGATACACTAAATCAGTTAGAAGAAAAAGTGGGGAAGACCTTGGATTTCATTGGCACAAGTGACAACTTCCTGAACAGAACACCAACAGCACAGGCTCTTAGAGCAACAATTGATAAATGGGACCTCATAAAAATGAAAAGTTACTGTAAAGCAAAACACATTGTTTTTAGAACAAAATGATAGCCTACAGACTGGGAAAGGACCTTCACCAACCCTATATCTGACAGAGGGTTGATATCCAGAATATATAAAGAACTAAAGAAATTAAAAAGCAGTAAATCAAGCAATCCAGTTAAAAAAAATGGGGTACAGAGCTAAACAGAGAATTCTCTATAGAGGAATATAGAATGGCAGAGAAACACCTAAAGAGATGCTCAATGTCCTTAGCCATCACAGGGATGCAAATCAAAACGACCCTGAGAATCCACCTTACATTCATCAGAATGGCAAAGTTTAAAAACTCAAGTGACAACACATGCTGGACAGTTTGTGGAGAATTGAGAACCCTCCTCTACTACTGGTGGGAATCTAAACTTGTACAACCACTGTGGAAATCAACCTGGAGCTTTCTCAGACAAGTAGGAATACTGCTTCCTCAAGATCCAGCTATACCACTTCTATGCATATGTCCAAGAGATGCTCAAGTACACAACAAGGACATTTGTTCAATCATGTTTGTAGCAGCTTTATTTGTAATAGCCAGAATCTGGAAACAACCCAGATGTCCATTAAGGGAGGAATGGATACAGAAATTGTGGTACTTTTCCACAATGGAATACTACTCAGCAATTAAAAACAAGGAAATCATGAAATTTGCAGGTAAATGGTGGGATCTAGAAAAGATCATCCTGAGTGAGCTGTCCCAGGAGCAGAAAGACACACAGGGTATATACTCACTTATATAGTCCTATAAGATCGGATAAATATACTAAAATAGGTATACCTAAAGAAGATAAACAAGAAAGAGGACCCGGGGTAAGATGATCAATCCTCACTTAGAAAGACAAATGGGATGCACATGGGAAGTAGGAGAAAACAAGAAACTGGACAGGAGCCTACCACATTGGGCTTCTGGAAGACTCTATCTAGCAGCTTATCAAAGAAGATTCTGAGACTCATAACCAAATCTTTGGTAGAGTGCAGGGAATCATATGATAAAAGGGGGAGTTAATATGACCTGGAGAGCACAGGAGCTCCACAAGAACAAAATATAACAGGGCACGGGATTCCTCTATGAGACTATTTCTCTACCTAAGGACCATGTATTGATAAAAGCTAGAGCCTCTGCTCTACATCAGTATCCAAGTGGGTTTCCCTAATAAGGGAACAGGAACTATTTCTAACATGAACACAAAGACTGGTTCCTCTACCTCACCCCACCTCCAAGGAAGGACCAGCCTTGCTAGGCCACAGAGGAAGACATTGCTGTCAATCCTCAAGATACCTGATAAGCTAGGGTCAGCTAGAAGGGTAGGAGGACCTCCCCTAGCAGTGGACTTGGAAAGGGACAGAGAGGAGATAAAGGAGGAAGAGTGGAATTGGGAGGGAATGAAGAAGGGGGGATACAAATTAAAAAACCTGTGATTATTAAAAAATAAAAATTAAAAAATAAAATAATGCTTTTTTTCTTGTGTATTATTTTGAATGATTTACTTACTATTATAGTGCATTGGTGGTTTAATTGTATGTATGTACATAGGAGGGTGTCAGGTCCCCTGGGACTGAACTAAAAGACCATTGTGAACTGCCATGTTGGTACTGGGAATTGGACCCAAGTCCTCTACAAAAGAAACCTGTGCTCTTAACCCTGAGCCAACTCTCCAGCCCTCTTGTTTATTATGTTTATTTTTGTATTGTCTATTACATTTTTTATATTTTGTGTACAATGAAAATGACACATTTCAGGAGCTACTTGAGTTCATTAGCCCACTACCAAGAGTGAAGTGCTTTCTCTCTATTTCTCTTACTGAAGAAACAATGTCTATTTTGGCTCATAGATTTGAAAGATTTATTCATGGTTGTTTGGCTTCATTGCTGCAGTGGATGAAGCAGCATGGGTTGGAGTAAGCATGTGGCAAAGGCATGTTTATCTCATGGCCTTGGCATAAAAGAGGAAGAAACTGAGGCCATACAATCCCCTTCAAGCATATTCCCTCAATGCCATAACACCCCCTACCCCCTTCCCAGACCCCACCACCTCCTAACAGTCTCCTGGCACCAACTGGAATGTTCCCCTGGCCTGCTTTATGCCTTTTCCTTAATCTCTAATAAAGTCTCTGAGCTTCAAAATAAAGACTTACAAAACCCTTTTGATTATACCAAGTCATTTGGATATAGAGGATCTAGAGGTGAAAGTCAGTTATAAAGGCCATACATAAGAGCAGGGAATCTTATGAAAGAAATGGGATATATAAAAACGTGGAGGACACTGTAGCTCCACAAGGACAGCAACAGAACCAAAAAAAAAAAAATCTAGGCAATGATCTTTTCTGAGACTGATACTCCAACCAAGAACCATTTGTGGAGAAAACCTAGAACCCCTGCACAGATGTAACCCATGGCTTCTCAGTCTCAAAGTGGGTATCCTAGTAAGGGGAACAGATGCTCTCTCTGATATGAGTTGAGTGGCTGGCTCTTTGATCACCTCCCTTGAAGTGAAGACAACCTTACCAGGCCACAGAGGAAGACAATGCAGCCAGTCCTGATGAGACCTGATAGGTTGGGCAAGATGGAAGGGGAGAAGGACCTCCACTATCAGTGGACTGGGGAAGGGGAAAGGGAGGAGAAAAAGAATGGAGAGCAGGATTGGGAGGGGATGAAAAAGAGGCTACAGCTGGAATACAAAGTGAAAAAAATTTTGAAAACTTTTGAAAAAATTGTAATAAATAAAAAATTAAAAATAAGAAAAAAAGAAAAGCATCAGATTCTCAGACAGAATTTTTAGAAACCAGGGGGCTTGTGATGATTTTTTTAAAGTTCTAAAATGTATCAAATAATGAACAAGAGTATAAGAGTGTTCTGCCCAGAAACAATATTTGGCATAATAGATGGAGAAAGAAAAGCTTTACTCTGATAAAGAATATACTAAGGGTACACATGGCTACTAAGCCAGAACTATAAAAGAAAAACAATGTTGAAACAATCTTGGGACTTAAACATATCCATTAGGCTATAGAAGGGAATAACACACACTACAATAGTAGATAAGGATTAGGAAAACAACAAATACCACAAAATCACCGAAACAAGACTTAATATAAACTTTTTATTAATAACTCTGAATAATAATGTTCTCAATCCCTTAATCAAGGCATCAAGATTAATATAGTAGATTAAAAATGAGAAAGCTATACATATTCTGTCCAAGAAACATCATAAAAGGTAAACTCTACCTTTGTGTGAAAGCACTGAAAACAATATTTCAAGAAAACAGAGCTGGAAACACTGTTGCTGTTCTAATATCTTAACAAATTGACTGCTAACAAAAACTAGTAAGAGTAGCAAAATAAGATCATCTCATCTGAAATTAAAAAGGCCATCAAAACAACATGATTCTAAACTTGTACCCACTGATCACAGTTGTACCCAGTTCATAAAACATAAATATGAGAAAACACATTTTGATTTCAGAACACTAATACTGAGTGACTTCAATATCCCACTGTCTTCAACTTGTTTAAATGTATTTGCAGTAAGAAGATACAACCTAAATCTGCTCTATAGCTTCTCATGGAAGCCCATCGTAAAGAAAAAAAAAAAAAAACTTTGCTTTTTGTCTGCTAACCCTCAGTTTCCTTGACAAGTTCATTTATTCATCTCTCCTGCTGCTGAGGCATTTCCTTACTGCTATTAGAAGCTACTTCTTAGACATAACACCACAGACTGAAGGCAAACAGCTTGCTAGGTATTCCCTGAGATTCCAGGACAGCCTGAGCAGCTGAGGTGTGGACTGAATAACCTGCCAGATTCTTGGTTTTTCTACTTGGATATACCAATTTTTAGTGTGCTAAGACAATAGTCTGTATGGTACTCTAATAAATCACAGACACACACACACACACACACACACAGTTTGATTCTGTTAGTTCTGTACATTTAGAAAAAAATGACTAATGTAATTACTCTTTATATATCACACTATTAGGTAAATCACAGCCAAACATTGGAAAAACTGTGCACAGTCTTGTGGAATAGCTGAGGGAGGGGGAAGGGAAGATAGAAGGACCTGCAGGTGACAGAAACTCCACAAGGAGACCAACAGACCCAAATAATTAAGTCCCAGAGGGGCTTGCAGATACTGAAGCTCTTAGTCAAAGACCATTCATGGGTTGGACCTAGGCTCCCTATGCAGATGTAGATAATGGACAGCTCAGGCTTCATGTGGTTCCCCAATAAGGAAGTGAGGCTGTCTGTAAAAAGGACTCTATTAACTACTTTTTGATCACAACTCCCTAGAGAGGCTACCTTGTCAAACCACAGGGGAAGAGGATAGCCTCAATCCTGATGTGACTTAATGAGCTGGGGTTTGTTGTGGGGGTGTTCACCTTTTCTGAGGAATAGGAGATGGAAGACAGGAAAGAGGGAGGGAGGGTGGGACTGGGCAAATGTAAAGTGAATATAGAGATAGATAAATAGATAGATAGATAGATAGATAGATAGATAGATAGATAGATAGATAGATAAAATTCTAAGAAACCTTTGATGTTTTATCAAACAACCTTGGGGTTTCTTATTTTTCTGCTTTAATGTAGGGGGTTATCATCCAAGCTATTCTTTTTTTTTCATTTTTTCAGTTTTTAATATTTATTTATTTATTATTAATTACAGTTTATTCACTTTGTATCCCAGCTGTAGACCCCTCCTTCATCCCCTCCCAATTCCACCCTCCCTTTCTCATCTCCTCCCATGCCCCTCCCCAAGTCCACATATAGTGAAGGTCTTCCTCCCTTTCCCTCTGACACCAGCCTATCAGGTCTCATAAGGACTGGGTGTATTGTCTTCCTCTCTGGCCTGGTAAGACTGCTCCCCACTCAGGGGAAGTTGATCAAAGAGCCAGCCACTGAGTTCGTGTCAAAAACAGTCCTTATTCCCCTTAGTAGGGCCCCCACTTGGAGACTGAGCAGCCATGGGCTAAATCTGTACAGGGGTTATAGGGTGTTTCCAGGAAGGTCCTTGGTTGAGTGATCTTTCCAAATTATGCGCCCTCTCTGTCACTGTCGAATCTCAGGAGAATGTATATTTGCTATTCTACTATTGTCCCAGACATTTAAGACTCCTTTTCTTTCTTTTTCTATTCTCCATTAACATTGATTCTTCAAATGACTTGTTTCCTCCTATTTAATTCTTGATATTGATACCTTATGTTATACTTTTGAATTTTGCTAAGTCTACACCAAGTTTAGAAGTGTTTATTTGCTTTTAAATTTCTTTTACTAATTATGTTTTTCTGTAATTCTGTGCTGTTTGGGTACGTTCAGAATGCAGACCTTTAATATTTTAAAACTAGGCTGTGAGTTTTACCTTTTCATTAGCGTCTGGTCATGTATTGGGATATTGTTTGGGTTATTAGATTTTGATTATGATTTCTTGAAAGCCTTTAATGCTTATATGTGACATTATCAAGGAATTGAAAAGTTAACTGGGAGTTCAAGATGGCGACGAACAGAGCTCACCATTTTGGAGAGACAGAGGACCTGAATCTCTGAAATTGGTGAGTAGAGAGATAATCAAAACTAGAATTTGGACTTTGGGGCTTTCTAAAGGAGAGGGGACACCACAGAAGTGTGGAATGCTTGTAGATTTAGATCGGAGCAGACTTCTCTGGGAACGAAGTGGGGTTTTTCCCTTGTCTGAGCCTCCCGTGCAGGGAAGCCTGCACACAGCACCAGGTAGCTGAGCACAAAGCTCACAGCCTGGGGACCAAGACAGCAGAGACAGCACTCCAGGCCCCTTAGCCCAGCAGACAGCTGTAACCGCCTGCTGAAAACCATACCTCGAACACACGTCCAGCCCTAGCGCCCTCTCGCTGAGCTCCGAACCCACGGAGCATCCCCCCACCCCAACCCCATGGGACAGGATCCCACCACAAGAAGCACTGCGGAGCTCATGTCCTTCCAGAAATCCTGCCCCGCCAGAGCGCACACACCTCCGGAAACCCACCACACCAGAGGAGTGCACACACCTTGGGAAACACTGGAACACCGGAAAGCACCCACTGCCAGCGCCAGAGCACAGGCCCAGCCACAGAGTGTCAACCACAGAGACTCAATTCCGCAGTACAATCCTTCCTGGATCCCAAATCTGCAAAGCTCACTGTCTGGAGACGAAGACAGCAGAAGCAGGACTTCAGGCCCCTCAGCCACGATGGAGACCTCCGGCTGAAGCCACCCCACAGTGCACATGTCCGAGGAGCCCACGCCTCGCCTAGTGACCTCTAGCTGAGCTCTGGACTCTCCAAGCACATCTCCCACGACAACCACCACTGGGCCCCGCCTGAGTGTATGCACCACTTGGAAACCCCACCCCGCCAGAGCACAAGCACAAAGAGTGCCAGGCACAGAGACTCAGATCAGCAGTAAAATCCTTCCCAGATCCCAAGTCTGCAAGTGGCAGTACTGACTACAAAGGGCTGCCCAGCCAGTGATTGTATGGGCCATCCAACCCCTCAGTGACAGATAATCAGCTGAATAGCCACCAAAGCCTAGCAGACCTGCAAAAACAATACGCGCCCACAATCTACAACAGCTCTAGCGATCCATTAAGCACCTGCAACACCTTCAGTGCCTGCAAGGCACCCCTCTCACACACTGAAGGTCTCTTCATTCTCCAACACCCTCTCCCATAGGACACACCTACATGCACACGCTCAATCACATACATCTGTCCTTCTGCTCATGCGAACTTTCCTCCAACAGGTATAGCTGAACCACCAATGCACACACTGAAACCACTGGACCTCTCTCATTTCCCTGAAGAATTCTCCAGATAACAGAAAGACCAGTCTGACATGCAGAATCCAGGAACAAACAGTGAACACTACAGATAACCAATGGCCAGGGTTCGGCAAAAGAATACAACCAACATAAATCAAGATATCATGGCTTCACCAGCAACTCCCCAAATTAATGGATACTCCAACTTATCAGAAACACAAGAAAATTACTTTAAAGCTGAGATTATCCAATTATTTGAGGCACATAAAGAGGAAACCAACAAATCTCTCAAAGAAATAGCCATTCAAATTCAAACAGTTAAAGAGGAAACAAATAAATCTCTCAAAGATTTGGCCTCCCAAATGGAAACAAAGAAAAATGAAGTGAATGAAGTTCTCAAAGAAACAGAGGCAAATATAGCCAAACAAATGGAGGCAGAAGTAGTGGCTAAAAACAGAGACCATCTTGGAGACACAGGAATCCACATTCAAACATATGAAGGAAAAGTTGCAAGGCAGGAAAACAGAATTAGAATCAATAAAGAAAACACAAACTGAGAATATCCTGAAACTGGAGAAATTAGATAAAAGAGAAGGAACCACAAAGGTAAGCATCACTAATAGAAAACAAGAGATGGAAGAGAAAATCTCAGGTGCTGAAGATTCACCAGTAGAAATTGATATTTCCCTCAAAGAAAAAGTAAAATCGGAAAAATCCCAACCACAAAAAATTCAAGAAATCAAGGATGCCATGAAAAGGCAAAGTCTAAGAATAATAGGAATTAACGAAGAAGAGGTTTCCAGTCTCCAAGGTCCAGAAAATATTTCAAGAAAATCATAGAAGAAAATTTTCCCAACCTAAAGAAAGACATGTCCACAAATGTACAATGACCTGATAGATATCTACAGGATTTTCACCCAAACTCAAAAGAGTATACATTCTTTTTATCACCTCATAGAATGTTCTCCAAAATAGACCATATAGTTGGTCAACAGATACGAGAAGATTGAAATAAACCCCTGTATACTTTCTGACCACCATGGACTAAAGCTGGACCTCAACAACAATGGAAATAGCAAAATGCGTATATGCACATGGAAAATGAACAACTTACTTCTCAGTGACAGCTGGGTTAAGGATGAAATAAAGAAAGAAATTAAAGACTTCCTAGAATTCAATGAAAATGAAGGCATAACATACCCAAATTTATAGGACACAATGAAAGCAGTGCTTAGAGGAAAACTCATAGAACTAAAGTGCCTTTAAGAAGTAATTTGTAACATCTCATACAAACAACTTAATGGCACAACTGAAAGCCCTAGGAAAAAAAAAAAAAAGCAGAAACACCCAAGAGGAGGAGACAGTTGGAAATAATCAAACTCAGGGTTGAAATCAACCAATTAGAAACAAATAGAACAATTCAAAGAATCAATGAAACCAAGAGCTGGTTCTTTGAAAAAATTAACAAGATAGACAAACCCTTGGCCAAACTAACTAAAAAGGGGAGAGAAACTATCCAAATCAGCAAAATCAGAAATGAAAATGGGTACATAACTACAAACAATGAGGAAATCCAAATAATCATTAGGTTCTATTACAAAAGCCTATATGCCACAGAGTTCAAAAATCTAAAAGAAATGGACATTTTTCTTGATAGATTCAATCTACCAAAATTAAGTCAAGCTCAGGTAGAAAGATTGAACAGCCCTATGTCCCCCAAGGAAAATTGAAGCAGTCATCAACAGCCTCCCTTCCAAAAAAAAAAAAAAAAACAAACAAACAAAAATTTAAAAAAAAAACATGGACAGATGGTTTCAGTGCAAAATTCTACCAGACCTTCAAAGAAGTGCTAACTACAATTCTCTCCAAATTATTCCACAAAATAGAAACAGGAGGAACATTACAAAACTCATTCTATGAAGCCACAGTCACCTTAACATCTAAACCACACAAAGATCTAACAACAACAACAAAAAAAAGAGAACTTCAGACCAATCTCTCTTATGAACATTGATGCAAAAATAATAAAATACTTTCACACTGAATTCCAAGAACACATAAAAGATATCATCCACCATGACCAAGTAGGTTTCATCCCAGGCATGCAAGGGTGGTTCAATATACAGAAATCCATCAATGTAACCCAACATATAAACAAACTGAAGGAGAAAAACCACATGGTCATCTCCCTAGATGACAAAAAAGCATTTGCCAAAGTCAAACACCCATTCATGTTTAAGTCTTGGAGAGATCAGGGATACAAGGCAAAAACCTAAACACAGTAAAGGCGATATACAGCAAGCCTATAGCTGACATCAAACTGAATGGAGAGAAACTTAAAGCGATCCCATTGAAATCAGGGACAAGACAAGGCTGCCCACTCTCCCAACATCTATTCAACATAGTACTTGAAGTCCTAGCTAGAGCAATAAGACAAGTAAGGGAGATCAAGGGGATACAAATCGGAAAGGAAGAAGTCAAAGTTTTACTATTCACAGATGATATAATAGTATACCTGAGTGACTCCAAAACTCAACCAGAGAACTCCTTCAGCTGATAAACACCTTCAGCAAAGTTGCTGAATATAAAATTAACTCAAAAAAATCAGAAGCCCTCCTGTATACCAAGACAATAAGGCTGAGAAAGAATTCAGAGAAACAACACCATTCACAATAGCCACTAATAACATAAAATTCCTTGCGGTGACTATAATCAAGCAAGTGAAAGACCTGTTTGAAAAAACTTCAAATCTCTGAAGAAAGAAATTGAAGAAGATATCAGAAGATGGAAAGATCTCCCATGCTCATGGATCAGTAGGATTACCATAGAGAAAACAGCCATCCTGCCAATAGCAATTTACAGATTCAATGCAGTGCCCTTCAAAATACCAATACCACTCTTTACAGACATTGAAAGAAAAATTTTCAACTTCATATGGAGAAACAAACGAACAAAAAAAAAAAAAAAAACAAAAAAAAACAAAACCAAAAAACAGAAATTCCAAAACGATTCTGTACAACAACAGATCATCATCTCGAGGTATCTCCATCCCTGATCTCAAGCTGTAATAGAGATCAATAGTAATAAAAACTGTGTGGTACTGGCATAGAACCAGAAAGGTGGATGAATGGAACCGAATAGAAGACCCATAAATAAACCCACACACCTATGAATACTTGATTTTTGACAAAGAAGCCAAAACTATTCAATGGAAAAAAGACAGCATCTTCAACAAATGGTGCTGGTCCAACTGGATATCTATATGCAGAAAAATGAAAATAGATCCATATTTATCACCCTGCACAAAAGTAAACTCCAAGTGGATCAAAGACCTCAATATAAAACCAGATATACTAAATCGGTTAGAAGAAAAAGTGGTGAAGAGCCTAGAACTCATTGGCACAGGAGACTACTTTCGTAACAGAACACCATCAGCACAGGCCCTAAGAGCAACAATTGATAAATGGGACCTCATGAAACTGAAAAGCTTCTGTAAAGCAAAGGACACTGTATTCAGAACAAAACGCCTGCCTACAGATTGGGAAAAGATCTTCACCAACCCACCATCTGACAGAGGGTTGATATCTGGAATATATAAAGAACTAAAGAAATTAAAGGCAATAATTCAAGCAACCCAGTTAAAAAAATGGTGTAAGGAGTTAAAGAATTCTCTGTAGAAGAATATAGCATTGCAGAGAAACACATAAGGAGACGTTCAACATCCCTAGCCATCAGAAAGATGCAAATCAAAACGACCCTGAGATTTCATCTTACACCCACCAGAATGGCTAAGATTAAAAACTCAAAAGACAATGCACACTGGAGAGGTTGTGGAGAAAGGGAACCCTCTTCCATTGCTGGTGGGAATGTAAACTTGTACAACCACTTTGGAAATCAATCTGGCACTTTCTCAGACAATTAGGAATATTACTACCTCAAGATCTAGCTATACCACTCCTAGGCATGTATCCAAAAGATGTTCAAGTACACAACAAGGAAATTTGCTCAACCATGTTTGTAGCAGCTTTATTTGTAGTAGCTAGAACCTGGAAACAACCCAGACATCCATCAACGGATTCATGGATACAGAAATTGTGGTACTTTATACAATGGATTACTACTCAGCAATTAAAAACAAGGAATTCATGAATTTTGCAGGCAAATAGTGGGATCTAGAAAAATCATCCTGTGTGGGATATCCCAGGAGCAGAAAGAGACACATGGTATATATTCACTTATAAGTGGGTACTAGACCTATAAGACAGGATAAACATAATAAAATCTTTACACATAAAGAAGATATACAAGAAAGAGGACCAGGGTTAAGATGACCAATCCTCATCTATAAAGACAAAGGGGCTGGACATTGGAAGTTGGAGAAAACAAGTAACAGGACAGTAGCCTACCACAGAAGGTGCCTGAAAGACTCTACCTAGCAGTGTATCAAAGCAGATGTTGAGACCCATAACCAAGACTTTGGCAGAGTGTAGGGAATCATATGAAGGAACGAGGAATTAGTATAACTGAGAGGGGACAGGGAGCCCCACAAGGTCCAAATATATCTGGGCACAGGGGACTTCTCTGAGACTATTTATCCAACCAAGGACCATACATGGATATAACCTACAACCCCTGCTCAGACATAGCCCATGGTAGCTCATGTGGGTTCCCTAGTAAGGAGGATAGGAATTGTTTCTGATATGAAGTCAATGTCTGGCTCATTGAGCTTCCCCCACCCCTCCAAGGGCAGAGCAGCCTTGCTAGGCCACAGATAAGGACATTGCAACCATCCAGAAGATACCTGATAAGCTAGGGCCAGATGGAAGGAGAGGACACCTCCTCTCAGTGGACTCAGAAGGGAGCAGGGAGGAGATGAGGGAGGGAAGGGAAGATTGGGAGGGAAAGAGGAAGAGGACTACAGCTGGGATACAAGTGAATGTATAAAATTATTTAAAAATAAAAAAATATATTAAAAAAGGAAAAGTTAACCAATTATTTTTGAACTCTTAATCTAAGTTTATTTGTGCCTGGTTCACAGAAATTGTTCAGAAGTTGTTTAGTTTCTCTGAGCCTAGAGAAACTATATTGCAATATAGTGATCAAGTTTATCTATGCTGTTAGTGTGTTTTCAGTCTCTTAACTGTAGAAGATCACACTTAGGCTTGAACAAAATCCAGCTGCTATGTTCTTCCAAAATCTAACCTGGAGAATATGTGAGGGAGAGTAATTTGTTACCACATTCATCTATTTGTACTTAGGGAAGGTCCAGATTCCTCATCCACACTCACTGGTCTATATAATCAGCCACTGTGGCATTCTGACTTGCTCTCTTCAGAACTTCATTACATGGGCCAGCTCCAAGCTCCTAAGATAGCCTTCTTTATGTGAATTCTTTCACAACATGAAACATCCTGATAGCACAGTGTCTAAGATAAGTGACTATAATACCCTTCAGGAAGCACAAGGAAACACACTCATAAAAGCTACCCACTCCTGTGTACATTCATGTCACAAGAATGCAACTGCTGCACATTGGTGATACTCTACAAGCGAGGGGCAATCAACCAGACCACATGTCTTTCACTGGCACTGGGTTACCTTGGTTAAGGTTTGTTGCTGTGATAAAACAGCATGAACAAAATCAACATGGGGAGGTAAAGGTTTGTTTAATCTTCCAACTTTGCAGACCATCATCCAGGGAAGTAAGGGCAGAAAGTCACAGCACAAAACAGAAGGCGGGATCTGAGGCCTTTGTGGAACACTGATTACTGGCTTGATCATGATGATTTCCTCGGTTTGTTTTCTTATAGGACTGAGCACTATTAGCCCTGCATTGGCACAGCCCACATTGTGCTGGGCTCTCCAACATCAACCATCAATCAATAAAATGCAGCACAGGCTTGGTCATGGGCCAGTCTGATGAGGGCCTTTTGTCAATTGAGCCTACTTCTTTCAAAATGATTCCAGTGTATGCCTCGTTGACATAAGTCTAGCCAGCACAAAACCATTCTAAACTTCTCCCTATAGAAACCTGAATATAAAAGCGATTGAACTGTCCTCATTATATTTCACAAGCTCAGAGCAGTTCAAGGTAAAATCTGGTATTTGCTACTTTATTATTATCCCCAATGCTAAGTTAAGTTGGTACAAAACTACATCCCTGCAGATGTCCATATATTCTTGAGATAAATGTGAATCAGGCTCACTTTCAAGTTGGCACAAATTTGAACTACTAAAAGTCACATTTATTCTACTGATGTGCACATTTCTACCTGATTCCGTGGCAGGTAGAGTGTTATATTTGTCATAAATGGAGTACATATGGGCCTGCTCATATTTGGAGCTTGGTCACCATGACATAACTGTTTCTGAGCTCTGAGACCAAATCCTCCACTGCTTTTCATGCCTTACTACACAGTAAATAAAGTCTTGATTACCACCCTTACCTTGAGGTTTTGGCAGGGAGGTAAATGCAATATCTTTGTTATCTATTTAAGTTTCTTTAGTTCAATTTGGCAACACAGTCTTTAGTTCTGCATTGTCGAACTTTCCTTGTCATCAGTATTCAGCATGGTAGAATTGGTGTTACATTTCAAATTTCAGACCTGGGCTTAAATCTTACTTCTTTCACTGGAGTAGATATGCTATTCAGAGCAGGGGAAGGGTAATGTGAATCTATCCTTCATTGTCTTCTTCAGAGCATCTTTTCTTTCATTATTCTAAAATAATTACAATCCCTTACCTCATCTCCATAGCTCATGGAATGGTAGCTTGTTGTACAATTATCTATTTAAAATGCTTTATGCTTGGAAACTACTGGTAGAGGATCATTTACACACTTAATTTTGTTTCCATTTTATTCCTTCGTACTTTAGATATTAAATATTATTTCCTCCTATCTACAGGATTTTTGATGATGAAACCAAACAGTTTCAAGTGGGTACCATTGTATATAATGAGAGCCTTTCTCTTGATAATTTAGGTAGCATTTGTTTTCCTGATGCCTGTTTAGTGTGTCTCTGTATAAGTCTATTTTGGTTTATCTTATTTGGAGTTGATTATGTTTACCTTCAGATTTGGGAAATTCCACTTACTTTTTTCAAATAATTTATTTTTACATTATCCTTTTCTCTCTCTACCACTTCTATGTGTATGTTGGTTGACCAAGTGGCTTCTTTTCATATCAGATTTGTTTATGTTTCTTCATGATTTTTATGCTTGGCTTTCTTTATGTTCCTCAGACTCATTAATTTCAAATAACTTATACTCAGTCTACTGAGTCTTTCTTCAGCTTGTTTCCAGTCTTACATTGCTTACTCAGTGAAGTTTGCAATTCAATTATAACACTTTTTAATTTCTTTTTGCATATTTACTAATTGTTATGGTATTGTTATAGATTTATTTTATTTTGAAACACTTTCTGAACTCTTTAGGGTACCATTTTTGCTCTATTTCTATTTTTATGCTTAAAACAGTTGTTTTGTTCAATGTTTCTAATATAGCCAGTAATATATTACTTGAGAAACTGTTTATGAAGATGTTCATTAAAGATATGTTAGTCCCTGTCTCTTTAGCTGATTAAAACTATCTTTTGTTGAGAAACTGCACTTTGAACAAACTGTGAGAAGGTTCCACCAAGTCTTTGCTAGCAGGTCCTGATTTTTTAATAATAACCTGAGAAGGAATATGAAAAATATTATTTATTTTGGAGGAGAGGCAGTTGTTTTGATGGTATCTTAGGTTAAGTCTTATTGTTTGTTTTTGCATGTTTCCTGTGTTGTGTGAGTTGTGGGGAGGGGTTTCAGGCACAACTCTTTTCCTGATTTTTTTAAAGTTGATTTTAAATGCCTTTTAACCTCAATTATTTCACCCTGAACTCTTCTCGGGTCTGCAGCTCTCCATTTCATTTCTCTACTAATAATATTGTGCCACTGGAAATATGGATTTATGGTCTTGAGTTTTCATATATCATGATACACACCACCACCTCCACAGCTTCAATCCTGGAACTTGGATTATTCTGAAATTCAAGTATGATCTCCAAAGCAGATATAAAATTTTCTAAGCACTTGAGAGGCACAAAAACAAATAAAAACCATCAAACTATTTCCTCCAAAGTCCTTTGGCCAGGAAAAGAATTCATAACATATTGCTTTCAAAAGGACTGGGAATATTCTGATTGCCTCTATCCACCTTTTCTAAAAACATACCAAATAAGAGTTCATATATAGTGGATCTATATACACATGGCAGTAACCTTTTGAGTTCTTAGAACTAAAGTTTCTTTACAAACATTGCTTATTACTCTCTATATTGGATTGAGATGACATTTATTTTTACTCGTGTGGTGATGTGTGATAACTGAGTTATGTTTATTACACATTCTGAAGTCAAGAAGATTTAACACAATAGATCAATATACCCTAGTTTTATTGTGTTTCCTTTTTGATTGCAACTCTTGGTTGATTTGCAAAATAAATAGGATTCCATTTGCTGACTAAATGAAATAAGTTATATTTGAGTGAACATTATATATTAATATATTTGGAAATTAAAAAATATTTTTATAGATTAACTAAGTAGGAAAGTAGTTAAGCCTATGACTGTGATAAATCTTTGTTTCTATTGCTGCATAGTTGTTTTTAGAGTAATATATATAATACAGTCACCCTAATAGATATAACTAAACATAAAACTTTGAAATTCATATATTAAACACTCAGTAAGGTATTACGCCTCAGTATGAAAGGATGGCCAATACCATTCATTCTTGTTCTTCTCTTACTGCATTGAATATTGATTGGGAGATAAACTGAACGCTTCAGAGAAAAAATGGAAAATTTAATTTTGTTAAGCCTTAAATCTAAGCAAGAAGATGTCTGTAGAATACACCTGTGCTCCTACATTTTCCAGATGTCCTTTGAACTATTTAGACTAGTTATATGAGTGACTTTCATTGTGGTATACTCTTGTTTCTTTTAACTGATGTTTGAATCTTATAGATTTATTTTCAAACCAGTACATTTTTAATGACATTCTTAAGCATAATCAGCTCTAAATTGTGGTTTCTATAATTTATTCTGAGTTTTGTATACTACATAACAAAGACCACTCAAAACCTAGATAAATAGCAAGTGGCTTCTGAGAGCCCTAAGAAATTCTTTAACATTAAAATATGTAGTGGTTGTGTTCTAGATGCACACATTGCTATCTGTGTGCAAATAATGTATCAAATTTCATTTTAATATTAAATACCAAATTACATATTGTAAGCATTGACATTATTAAACAGTATAATTTTCTCTAATTTGAAACTATTTGAACAGCCGCTGTGGAGAACTATAACTGTTTGAATAATATAACATCACTGTCCCAGTGCTGATAAATTAAATAACACTGCATGGTTTTTCCTTTCCTCCAATTCTCAGGTGTTTAACAGGAATAAAAAGGGAGACTGTAAAATTTACTTTTTATACATTTTCTATATTATTTTCAAACCTAACTGTATGGGCAATCTTAGCTTTAAAGTGTAAACCAGTGTAATTAACCTCTACTGGGTACCAGTAAAATAAAAGCCAAATGTACTGAGGAACAACTTGATGACTACTATATATAACAAGATAACCTCTTAACAGTTTCCATAAAACAATAGACCATCCAGTAAGTCACCTTTGCAAGGGAGTTATGTGAAATGTTTGGAAATTATATTCTAGGAGATTTATCCACTGTCATAGTCTGGTTATCAGGATGCAGGGAGGTATTTTACTGGTGAAAACAAAGATGTATAAATTGTATCATGTAATAATAAAGTATGTGAATGTTTCCAAATGAGCAGAACATTGTGGATTCTGTGGACCCCCTTACTCATGCTGTGTGATTTGATGGTACTTTGATATGTGTCAGAAGAATTTAGTCAGGCCACACTTCTTTGCTGTATTCCCTCTGAAATTTGATAATTCCTTTTTTTTTTTAATTCCAAGTTGCCCCAGTTAATTTTTGGAGTGCAAAATCAGAACATATGACAGTAAAGAAAATTGCTATGGATCCACTAGAAAAAATCCACGTTGCAACATTAGTGTTACATTTAAATTTGGGCTAAATGATGACTCTGTCATCCAGGAAGAAACTAGGGTAGATAAAAAGTTATTGTCCAAACAGAATAAAAAAAAAATTCATTCCCTACTTTCAGACTTTTAAAGTAGAGGGAAAATCTATGTTGCATTGAGATAACTTATATTTTCAACAAATAATTTTTCACAACCAAAATAGATCAAATAATTCTAAATCATTAAAAGTGTTGTTGTAAAGAGATGATACAAATTAATTCATATGCATTCAGTGTTTCAGAAGCTCTGAGCATTTATTACTGCAACGATTATGTGCTGTGTTGTTCACTGAAATGACAGGAGCATTTTACTCAAGCACTTAGAGAAAAATGCATTAAAAATACATTTATTAGATATTTTACCTAAAATACAGAACTTTAATAATGCATGCAATGATGTTATCATAAATGGTAGTTAATAAATAAGAATTCAAAAGATTTTACAGAAAATGACCAAAACAGTATCTTTCTTTAAGATTCTGGTATAAGAATTTCAAAGTCTTTATGGGGAATTCTTTTATAGTTAATGGATATTTGCATTTGACTAAAAGAACAAAAAGGTTTATAGAGATTTGGCCCAACTCTTTCTTTGTGTGTGTGTGTCTGATGTTCACTTTTTTTTGTTGTTGTTGGCTTGATTTTATAACAACATTAAAGAACAAACAACATTACCTGAAGAACAACAACTACAACAACAGATACTTGTTTTTTTTTCCCACAATTATTTAACTTGCAAATCCACAGGCCATTCAGGATTTTGAAAAGTCCAAATGGCTTTGTGAATTTCTTAGTGAGATTAAGTGATATTTGATTGCCCTACATCAGGGAGTAGACTGGCTCTATGACCTGAAATGTACTATGAGAGGTAAGATTGAGATTGATCTTTAAAATGACTCAAAAGATATGTCCTTTGAATAGCTCCATAACAGAGTACTTTTTTAAAAATAAAGAGTTTTGGTAAATATCTGTGTATTGGCAGAACTGAATTCACAATATTTCTTACTTTTACTTTTAATAAAATAAGCAAAGACTATTAAATTCCTTCACCATCAAGGGTAATCAGACAAGCCACAGGGCTTTAAACTATAAAAGATGATATGTACTTCACAGCTCCCAAGAGATTTACTGCACATAAAGCAACTTTTACAATTGTGGATGAGATTGCCCTTCAGTCTTGGACATATCCCATTCTTTATGGTCATTAAAAGTTATTGAGTTAACTGTTCATTATATGGTTTAATCTACACTTTTACTTTATGCTCTGCTTTGAGGAGAGTTGAAGTAGTTAAGGAAAAATAAGAACTCTACCAAAACTTTCAAAATGTTTGAGGTTAAACGTCAGTGTAAATGTGGAAAAAATTTTGAGGTTACAGGGATTAAATCTAATCTGTTCTTGTTCTATATTTACTGCCAATATTTCAACTGATTTATTCTTGTCTAGATTACTTCCTCTAATGTTGTTTTGTTTTTTAAGCAGTTTCTAATTTAAATGTAGCCCCATAATATAATTATTTTCCTTTGTGTATATTGCTTCATGTATTCCTATTCATATATCTTTTTATCATTAATTAGGAATATATTCTCATGTAAATATGTAAGAAAAATAATAGAGAATAATATACATCAGGCAGGGATGTATCTAAAATTCAATAAAATCAAACACTAGGTGTTTATTTTATATTTATGTCAATAATCCACTTAAAATCTTTTAACAGCATTAGATACTGTGTAGGATGGAGTCAAGCTTCATTGATGTAAATTCTTCAAAAGTATATACTAAAAGTGGAGTAAATAAGCAGACAACATTAGGATGTAGCCTACCTTGAAGAAAATATATAAATGTTAAGGATGAGCATGTATTCTAGATAGTATAATTGTTATGTTTAATTCATTAGAAAAAAGGAACTGGAATTTCTGTGGTACGGTTGGAAAACAAGCACACAGTGTCTAGGTAATTAAGCAAAAACAATATCCCAAATGATTAAACTGTCAACTTAGTGCTTAAAGTAATCATGGCCTTTACAACCATTTTCTAAAATTCTGCTTCTCTGAAATGGAGAAGGTATATGGGATTACATATATTTACACTAGTTGCATTTGCCATATACTGTAACTTAACCTCTAAGTCAACCCATACTAATCACATGGGTGTTGATGACTCTTCTGCTTCTTGTTTCTCTCATATTTACTTAGGTTACCATTTCCATAACTGCTTAAAAATTTTATCTCTTTTTTTTCCTTAATGTTGCAAGTTTTGCTTTGGCCATTTTCAATTCATTTTTTGCTCTGTCTCTCATAACAGTCACCTGATAACTCACTAAAGAACTTTCTTTAGCAAAACAATATGCCAAGACACAGTTATATAATGTGGATTATTAAGTGAATATTTATCTTTACTCTCTAACATTCACCTATCTATGCCCATATCTGTCATCATTATTATTTATTTATTACTCATTCATGTATTTAATATTTTTCCATGTGTATACATTTGAATATATCAAATTCTTTTTTTTTCTTTTTTGTATGGGCTTTTGGCTTCCAAATGGTTATTAATTGAAGTCATTATAACAAACCTTTCTTAGTAGTGTTAGAAAGGTTTGTATTTTACTTTTATATATTTGTATATGTTTATGTTTCAGTGTGTACTTCTGCATGTATGTGTGTATGTGTGTGTTTGTGTATTATCATTCCATATGTATGTGAGTGTCTACAGCAGAAGGCGTCCAATTTTTCAGATCTGAAGTGCAGGTAGTCATGAGCTATCTGGTGTAGATGTTAGGAAGTAAACACTAGCCCTTTGGAAGAGCAGAAAGTGTGTTTAACAACTAAGACATAGCTCTAATCCATGGCCTATTTATTTTTGCTTAACGTGGATGTAAAGATTTTGTCATTTCAAAGATAAATGTACATTTAAGCTTAAAAGTTAGCTTTTATATCTCTATATGAATGAGTATATACCGTGTGTGTCTTTCTGCTTCTGGGACAGCTCATTCAAGATGATCCTTTCCAGGTCACACCATTTACCTGCAAATTTCATGATTTTTCATTGCAGAGTAATACTCCATTGTATAGATGTACCACAATTTCTGCATCCATTTTTCAGTTGAGGGGCATCTGGGCTGTTTCCAGCTTCTGGCTATTACAAATAAAGCTGCTACAAACATGGTTAGGCAAATGTCCTTATTGTGTACTTGAGCCTCTTTTGGATATGTGCCTAGGAGTGGTATGGCGGGATCTTGAGGAAGAGCTATTCCTAGTTGTCTGAGAAAGTGCCAGATTTCCAGAGTGATTGTACAAGTTTACATTCCCATCAGCAGTGGAGGAGGGTTCCCCTTTCTCCACAACCTCTCCAGCATGTGTTGTCACTTGAGTTTTTCATCTTGGCCATTCTGACAGGTGTCAGGTGAAATCTCAGGGTCATTTTGATTTGCATTTCCGGAATGGCTAATGAGGTTGAGCATTTCTTTAAGTGTTTCTCTGCCATTTGATATTCCTCTACAGAGAGTTCTCTGTTTAGCTCTGTTCCCCATTTTTTAAGTGGATTACTTGGTTTGCTATTTTTCAGCTTCTTTAGTTCTTTATATATATTGGATATTAGCCCTCTGTCAGTTAAAGGTTGGTGAAGATTCTTTCCCAATCTGTAGGCAGTTGTTTTGTTTTGATGAAGGTGTCCTTTGCTTTACAGAAGCTTTTCAGTTTCATGAGGTCCCATTTATTGATTGTTGCTTTTAGAGCCTGTGCTGTTGGTGTTCTGTTCAGGAAGTTGTCTCCTGTACTAAAATCTGTACATCTAAAGAAACTAATCAAGAGAGAGGACCCTGACTAAAACGTTCAATCCTTATCCCAAAAGGCAAGGAGGATGGACATCAGAAGAAAAAGAAAACAGGAAACAACCTAGGAACCTGCCACAGAGGGCTTCTGAAAGGTTCTGCCCTGCAGACTATCAAAGCAGATGCTGAGACTTTTGGCTAAATGTTGGGCAGAATAAATGGAATCTTATATAAGAAGTAGGAAATAGTAAGAGCTGGAGAGGACAGGAACCCCACAAGGAGAGCAACAGAACCAGAAAATTTGAACACAGGGGTCTTGCCGGAGACTCATACTCTCACCAATTACCAGGCATGGAGATAACCTAGAACCCCTGCACAGATGTAGCCTATGGCAGTTTAGTGTCCAAGTGGGTTACATAGTAATGGGAAGAGGGACTGCCTCTGATATGAGCTGATTGGCCTGCTTTTTGATCACCTCCCCCTGAGGGGGGTGCAGCCTTACCAGGCCACAGAAGATGACAATGCAGCCACTTCTGATGAGAACTGATAGACTAAGATCAGAAGGAAGGAGAGGAGGACCTCCCCTATCAGTGGCCTTGGGGAGGGGCATGTGTGAAGAAGGGGGAGGGAGGGTAGGATCGAGAGGGGAAGAGGGAGGGGCCTATGGGGGATACAAAATGAATAAAGTGTAATTAATAAAATAAAATAAAATTTAAAAAAGTTAGCTTACTTGTGAGTTAATAAGATTTTATCTGCTACTTAACTAATCATTTCAATTAACTGACAGATAATTTGAATGTATTTTTCTGAATTTGTTAATATAAGTTCTTTTTAATTTCTGAAATTAGACTAATTCTTTTAAAATTTTATTTTTTATTAATTACAGTTTATTCACTTTGTATCAGAACAGTAACTACTCTCTCAACCCTTTCCAATCTCAATTGTAGTTGCTTGTGATCTTTTATGCATTATTAGATCTGATTTCCCATACTTGATTCAATAATTTTTTTCTATATTTTTGAGACTTCTAAAAGAGGTTGAAGAAAGTTAATAAAAACTATGAAATTGTTCCATTTTCCATGGTTATAGCTTACCTAGATTAACTAGTCTAATTTTGCTGAGATGATGATGACCATATTCTTTCTTTTCAATACATACATCTTTCTAGAGAGTATACCATCTTTTGCCTTTTGTTTTTGTTGTTGTACTTGTATTAATCAACTATTTAATTTTGGTTTGACAGTTTTGTTTCTTATTTGGCTTTTCTTTCTGTATTTCTTCTTTTTTAACTTTTATTAATTACACTTTATTCATTTTGTATCCCCCCATAAGCCACTCCCTCCTCCCCTCCCGGTCCCTCCCTTCCCCCATTTCTCCATGCATGCCCCTCCCCGAGTCCACTGATAGGGGAGGTCCTCCTCTCTTTATTTCTGATCTTAGTCTATCAGCTCTCATCAGAAGTGGCTGCATTGTTAGGGTTCTAGGTTATCTCCACAGAGAGTCCTATTAGATGCTGTTAGACAATTTTCCTGGACACATGTAAGAAAATATCTACTTCACTCAGATTGGGAGGTTTCAAAAGATTGCTAAAGGATTTTAATCAAATCTAGTTCAGTGAGCCAACAAGTTTAAGGCATTTCTTCAGGAGTGTGGAGACCTTACAGGTAGCTATGCCACATTCAAGTCTCCTGGGCTACTGCAATACTTTGAGGAATACCAACAGGTACAATCTCATGAGGGACTGCAGTATTGGTAGGTGATCACAGATTTTCTTATTTGACTCTTTCAAGTAAGAACATTGTGTCAGGGGATCTAAGATGGCAGTGACTAGCGTGAACTGTATCTGAGAGGCAGAGGATATGAAAATCCAAAATTGGTGAGTAGAGGAGCAACTGAAGTCAGAAAACTGATGTTGAGGCTTCCTGAACAAGAGGGGACATCACAGGAGCAGAGAACACTTAGATTCATGTCAGCAGAGGACTTCTCTGGGAACAGAGATGGGCACTTCCCTTTTTCAGGCCTCCCTCATCTTCTGAGGAGCCTACTCACAGTGCCAGTGATGCTCAGCACAGAACTCACTGCCTGGGAACTGAGACAGCACGGGGGGGCTCCTAGCTCCTCAGATGCGGTTGCCAGCTGCACCTGTTTTCCAAGTCCCTGATCCGCAGTACCATCCTTCCCTGTGGTGGGTCTGCAAGTGGACATATTGAATCCGCAGGGCCTCCCAGCCAGTGACTGTTCAGGGGGCCCAATCCCTCAGTGGCAGACAGCAGGATGTACAGCCACCAAAGTACAGTGGCTCCGCAAAAAACACCCAGGTGCACCAGGCATCAGGCCACATAGGTCTGTGGACCATAATACTGGCTCCCCAGGACTTCCCCACAGGAACCTGGACTGGGCTCCCAGTTCTGCGATTGCAGCTGGAATCCCTAGTTCAGTGGCTGCAACACCATTGAGCTGACTGAGCTCATTCTTCCCCATTTGACTCAGCAGGTACAAACCTGCCAGTAGAGATTAGGAGGAACCCCTGTGCTTTACGATTTGACCTGCTAGAGAGTGAATGTTCCCCCAAGTACCTGCAGAGCCCCATTTCCAGAGTACCTCTACGCTAGCAGCCATACATCAGATCCCTACCACCCACACATCCACTGTGGGGAACAGAGGGCTTCTTGGGACATTGATGCCCTTGCTCTGTGGCTCTACCAGTGGAGTTTAGGCAAATAATTCCTGGAGCTCAGTCAGAGATGAATATCAATAACCTGTTGTCCACTGATGTACTCAGGGAATTTACGTCCACAATCACCAGTGTTTACAATACCTTGAGCCCCTGCAACCTTTTGCAGTGCATGCAACGTGGCCCTCCCTCACACTGAAGCCTCTACATTCTCTAGCACCCTGTCCTGCAACACCGACTTCAACACACACACATGCATTCATACATCCTTGCCCACCTTTGTTCTTCTGTACCCTCAGACTTTCCTCACAGAGGTACAGCGGAAACGCTAATGCACAGGCTGAAACCATTGGACCTCTCTCATCTTCCCGAAGAATTCTCCAGACACCAGAAAAAAACAGTACCAGTCTGAACTTCAGAATCCAGGAACAAACAGTGAAGGTTACAGATAAGCAAATGGCCAGAGGTTGGCAAAAGAATACATCCAACACAAATCAGGAAATCGTGGCTTCACCAGCAACCCCCAAAATTGATGAATACTCCAATTCATCGGAAAAAAAGGAAAATGAGTTTAAAGCTATGCTTATCCAGTTATTAGAGGCATATACAGAGGAAACAAACAAATCCCTCAGAGAAATAGCTGTACAAACAAAGACAGTTAAAGAGGAAACAAACAAATCTCTGAAAGAATTGGCCACCCAAGTGGGGGCAAAGAAACAGAAAATGAACAATGCTCTCAAAGAAACACAGGCAAACTTAGCCAAACAAATGGAGACACAAGTAAAGGCACAATTAGTGACATATAAAGAGGAAACAGACAAAAAAAATAGAAAACATCATAGAGAGACAGGAACCCACATTCAAACAGAAGGAAGAAATGGCAAAAGACATGAAAGTAAAATTAGAATCAATAAAGAAAACACAAACAGAGAAAACCTTGGAGCTGGAGAACTTAGAGAAAAATATCAGGAACCACAAGAGTAAGCATCACCAACAGAACACAAGAGATGGAAGAAAGAATCTCTGGTGCTGAAGATATACTCACAGAAATTGATACTTCTCTCAAAGGAAAAGTAAAGTCAGAAAAGTTCCAAACAAAAATAAATAAATAAATAAAACATCCAAGAAATCAAGGACTCCACAAAAAGGCAAAGTCTAAAAATAATAGGAATTGATGAAAAAGAAGATTCCGGCCTCAAGGTCCAGAAAATATTTTCCAGAAAATAATGGAAGAAAATTTTCCCAACCTAAAGAAAGAGATGTCCATAAACATACAAAAGGGCTACAGAACACCAAATAGACTACACCAGCAAAAAACTCCTCACACCACAGCATAGTCAAAGCATTTAATCTACAGAACAAAGAAAAGATATTAAAAGCAGCAAGGGAAAAAGGCCAAGTGACATATGAAGGTAGACCTATCAGAATCACACCGGACTTCTCATCAGAAACTATGAAAGCCAGAAGGGCCTGGGCAGATGTCATGCAGACTTTAAGGAACCAAGTATACTAACCCAGACTACTATACCCTGCAAAACTTTCAATCAACATAGATTGAGAAAACAAAATATTCCAATGCAAAACTAAATTTAAGCAATTTCTACCCAGCTACCCAGCCCTGCAGAAGATACTAGAAGGAAAACTCCAATCCAATGAAAACAACTATACCCAAGAAAACATAGGATACAGACAATTTACCAATGAAATTAAAAAAAAGCAAGCAATGAATCACAGTAAGTCCACCAACTACACAATAAAAGGAACTAGCATTCATTGGTCACTAATATCTATCAACCACAATGGAATCAACTATACAATAAAAAGACAGAGATTAACATAATGGGTACAGAAACAGGATCCAATATTCTGCTCCATCCAAGAAACACACCTATGCAACAAAGATAAACACTACCTCAGAGTAAAGGGCTGGAAAAATGTTTTTCAAGAAAATGGATCCAGAAAACAAGCTGGAGTAGCTACCCTAATATTTAATAAAACAGACTTTCATTCAAAATTAATCAAAAAGATGAGCAGGGGCACTACATTCTCATCAAAGGAAAAATACACCAAGAAGACATCACAATTCTGAACATCTATGCCACAAATACAAGAGCGCCTACATTCATAAATGAAACATTATTAAAGCTTAAATCACATATCGATCCCAACACGTTAATAGTGGGAGACTTCAACACCCCACTATCACCAAGGGACAGATCAATTAAACAGAAGCCATATAGGAAAATAAAGGCACTTACAAAGGTCCTAATTCAAAAGGACCTGATAGATGTCTACAGAACTTTTCACTAAAACTCAAGAGTATACCTTCTTTTCAGCTCCTCATGGAACCTTCTCCTAAATAGACCATCTAGTTGGTAACAAAGCAAGCTTCAACAGAAACAAGAAGATTGAAGTAATCCCCTATATTTTATCTGACCACCATGGACTAAGGATGAACTTCAACAAGATTGGAAATAGAAAAAGCCTATATAAACATGGAAATTGAATAACTTGCTACTCAATGACATCTGTATTAAGGAAGAAATAAAAAAAGAAATTAAAGACTTCCTAGAATTCAATGAAAATGAAAGCACAACATACCCAAATGTATGGACACCATGAAAACAGTGCTCAGAGGAAAATTCATAGCACTAAGTACCTTCAAAATGAAATTTATAACATCTCATACAAGCAACTTAAGGACCCAATTGAAAGCCCTAGGAAAAAAAGAAGAAGATACACCCAAGAGGAGCAGACAGGTAAAAATAATCGAACTCAGGGCTAAAATCAATCAATTAAAAACAAATAAAACTATTCAAAGACTCAATGAAACCAAGAGCTGGTTCTTTGAGAAAATCAAGATAGACAACCCCATAGCCAAACTAACTGAAAGGCAGAGAGAAACTATTCAAATCAACAAAATCAGAAATGAAAAGGGGGACATAACTGCAAACACTGAGGAAAACCAAACAATCATACTACAAAACCCTATATGCCACAAAATTTGAAAATCAAAAAGAAATGGACAATTTTCTTGATAGATTCCATTTACCAAAATTAAGTCAAGATCAGGTTGAAAGATTGAATATCCATATATCTCCCAAGAAAATTGAACCAGTTATCAAGAGTCTTCCTTCCAAAAAATAAGCCCTAGCTCAAATGGTTTCAGGGCAGAATTCTAACATACCTTCAAAGAACTGGTAATTCCAATTCTCTTCAAACTATTCCACAAAATAGAAACAGAAGGAATGTTACCAAACTCCTTCTATGAAACTATAGTCACCTTGATACCTAAAAAACACAAAAACCCAACAGAAGAAAAGAACCTCAGATCTATCTCTCTTATGAACATTGATGCAAAAATACTCAATAAAATACTTGCAAACCAAATACAAGAACACATAAAAGATATCATCCACCATGACCAAGTAGGCTTCATCCTAGGCATGCAAGGGTGGTTCAATATACAGAAATCCATCAGTGTAATCTACCATATAAACAAACTGAAGGAGAAAAACCACATGATCATCTCCATAGATGCTGAACAAGCATTTGTTAGACCAAATCTAACACCCATTCATGTTTAAAGTTTTGGATAAATCAGGCACATACAAAACACATACCTAAACATAGTAAAGGCAATATACAGCAAACTTATAGCCAACATCAAACTCAATGTAGAGAAACTTAAATAAATCCCACTGAAATCAGGGACAAGGCAAGGTTGCCCACGGTCTCCATATCTCTTCAACATAGTACTTGAAGTCCTAGCTAAAGCAATAAGACAACTAAAGGAGATCAAGGGGATACAAATAGGAAAGGAAGAGGTCAAAGTTTCACTATTCGCAGATGATATGATAATATACATGAGAAACCCCAAAAATTCAAACAGAGAATTCTTTCAGCTGAAAAACTTCTTCAAAAGGCTGGATGCAAAATTAAATTTAAGAAAACAATCAGATTCCCTCCTGTATATACAGGACAAAAGGGCCGAGAAAGAAATCAGGGAAACAATACCCTTCACAATACCCACTAATAACATAAAGTACCTTGGGGTGACTCTAACCAAGCAGATGAAAGACTTGTTTGAAAAAAAAACATGAAGTGTCTGAAGAAAGAAATTGAAGAATATGTAAGAAGATGGAAAGGTCTCCCATACTCTTGGATCAGTAGGATTAACATAGTGAAAATGGCCGTCCTGCCAAAAGCTATTCGTAGATTCAATACAATGCCCATCAAAATCCCAACACAATTATTTACAGACCTTGAAAGAAAAATTCTCAACTTCATATAGAGAAACAAAAAAAGCAGAATTTCCAAAATGATCTTGTAAAACAACAGATCCTCTGGAGGTATATCTATTCCTGATCTCAAACTGTACTATAGAAAAATAGTAATAAAAACTGCATGGTATTGGCATAGAAGTAAAAAGGTGGATTAATGAAATGGAATAGAAGACCCAGAAATAAGCCTGAACACCTATGAACACTAGTTTTGAAAAAGAAGCCCAAACCATTCAATGGAAAAATGACAGCATCTTCAACAAATGGTGCTGGTCTAACTGGATGTCTACATGCAGAAAAATGAAATAGATCCTTATATATATCACACTGCACAAAACTAACGTCCAAGTAGATCAAAGACATCAACATAAGACCAGATACACTAAATTGGTTAGAAGGAAAAGTGGGGAAGAGCCTAGAACTCATGGGCACAATAGATAACTTCCTGAACAGAACACCAGGCAGAGGCTTTAAGATCAACAATCAATAAATGGGACCTCATGAAACTGAAAAACTTCTGTAAAGCAAAGAGCACTGTTGTCAGAAAAAAACAAAAAACAAAAACGACAGCCTACAGACTGAAAAAGGATCTTCACCAACATATCTGACAGAGGGCTGATATCCAGAATATATAATGAGCTAAAGAAGTTAAAAGGCAATAATTCAAGCAATCCAAATAAAAAATGGGGTATGGAACTAAACATAGAATTCTGTCTATAATAATATAGAATGGCAGAAAAACACTTAAAGAGATGCTCAAGGTCCTTAGCCATCAGAAAGATGTTAATCAAAACGACTCTGAGATTTCACCTTATACCCATTAAAATGGCAAAGATTAAAAACTCAAGGGACAACACATGTTGGAGATGTTGTGGTGAAAGGGAAACCCTCCTCCAATGCTGGTGGGAATGTAAACTTGTACAACCACTTTGGAAATCAATCTGGCCCTTTCTCAGACAAGTAGGAATACTGCTTCCTCAAGATCCAGCTATAACATTCCTAGACATATATCCAAAAGAAGCTCAAGTACACAACAAGGACATTTGCTCAACCATGTTCCTAGCAGCTTTATTCGGAATAGCTAGAACCTGGAAACAACCCAGATATCCATCAAGGGAGGAATGGATACAGAAATTGAGGTACTTTTTCATAATAGAATACTACTCAGCAATTAAAAACAAGGAAATCATGAAATTTGCAGGCAAATGGTGGGATCTAGAAAAGATTATCCTGAGTGAGCAGAAAGACACACAAGGTATTTACTCACATATAAATAGGTATTAGACCTATAAGATTGGATAAATATACTATAATCTGTACACTTAAAGAAGCTAAACAAGAAAGAGGACCCAGGGTAAATGATCAATCCTCACTTAGAAAGACAAATGGGATGGACAGTGGAAGTAGGAGCCTACCACAGAGGGCCTCTGAAAGACTCTACCTAGCAGTGTATCAATGCAGATGCTGAGACTCACAACCAAACCTTGGACAGAGTGCAGGGAACTCGTATGAAATAAAAGGGAGTTAGTATGACCTGGAGAGCACAGGAGCTCCACAAGGACCAAATATATCTGAGCACAGCAGTCTTTTCTGAGACTGATTCTCCACCCAAGGACCATACATGGATATAACCTAGAACCCCTGCTCGGATGGAGCCCATGGTAGCTCAGTATCCAAGTGGGTTCCCTAGTTAGGGGAACAGGGACTGTCTCTGACATGAACTCAATGGCTGGCTCTTTGACCTTCCCACCCCTGAGGGAGGAGCAGCCTTGCTAGGCCACAGAGGAGGACACTGCAGCCAGTCCTGAAGAGATCTAATAAGTTAAGGTTAGATGGAAGGGGAGGAGGACCTCCCCTATTTGTGTACTTGGAAAAGGGCAGAGAGGAGATGATGGAGGGAGGGTGAGATTGGGAGGGAATGAGGAAGGGGGCTATGGATGGGATACACAGTAAATAAACTGTAATTAATATAAAAAATAAAAAATATAATAAAAATCTTTCTAAAAGACGAAAAAAACCTATGTCTGAGAAAGCTTTACAAGTTTAATGCTAAACTTGATGAGAATTATGTCTAAGAGAACCTTATTATTGCCACATAGCCAAATATGCAATATTTCTAGTTGAATCTAAAAAGCAAAGAATGCCTAATATGAAATGAGTTGATTTTGAAATGAACTGAATACAGAAAAATATTAAAGAAGTCAAATATTAAAAATACTTCATGATAAAGACTTTAACCTTTGACTACTATTCTCTTGGAAATATTTTTCAACCTTCTCACAACATATTTATAAAAGATCCAGAAATGGGTAAGAACTCACAAGAAATTTAAACGATATAATGTAAAGATTTTCTTTCAGAGTGTATTGCTCTTCTTACTCCTCTGGAAAATACCTGCTACAATAGCCAGTGTGAAGAGATAGTATATTATGGCTGGGAAATGATGGTGACAGGAGCAGGAGGAAGCAGGTCTTATGGTACCAGCAGTCAGGAAATCCAGAGAGCTAAATGCAGACACTCAGATATTTTTCTACTTTCCATTCAGAATCAACATCCCAGAGAGCTTTTAATCATCAGAGCAAAACTAATTATTTCTGTTTTGTACAAACTCTCAATATAATTTCAAGGCAAATCCTAGAAATTTTAAAAAATGTTATATATATGTTATAAATATGTATATGTGTATATATATGTATATATATATGTGTATATATATATATATACATACATACATACATACATACATATATTTCCAGTCTCCACTATGACTTAAATGTCACATTCACAGTTTTGAAGTATCCTCTCAAGGCCTTCTTACATGGCCTTGCCACACATTGTGTGACATAATTCATTCTGAAAGCAAGAAGCAGCACCCAAAGGACATTTGTTCAACCATGTTTATAGCAGCATTATTCATTTTAGCCAGAATCTGGAAACAACCCATATGTTCCTCAACTGAGGAATGGAGATTTCACTTTACACCCATCAGAATGGCTAACATAAAAAACTCTAGTAAGAACATATGCTGGAGAGGATGTGGAGAAAGAGGAACCCTACTCCTTTGCAGGTGGGAATCTAAACTTTTACAGTCATTTTGGAGATTAATCTGGTGCTTTCTCCAACAATTAAGAATAGTGCTACCTCAAGATCCAAATATAGCACTCTTAGGCATATATCCAAAAAATGCTCAAGCATACAACAAGGACATTTGCTCAACCATGTTCATAGCATCTTTATTTATAATAGCCAGAAGATGGAAACAAACCAGATGTACCTCAGCTGAGGAATGGATATAGAAATTGTGGTACATTTACACAATGGAATACTACTCAACAATTAAAAACAAGGAAATCATGAAATTTGCAGGCAAATGGTGGGATACAATGCAGACAAAAGGTCATCCTGAGTAAGGTATCCCATAAGTAGAAAGACACACATGGTATATACTCACATATAAGTGGATATTAGACATATAATATAGGATAATCATACTAATATCAGTACACCTAGGAAAGCTGTTCTAGAAGAAGGACCCTGGGTAAGATATTCATTCCTCACTTAGAAAGGCAAAGGGAAAGGACAATTGAAGAAGAAGAAAACAGGGAACAGGAAAGGAGCCTACCACAGAGGGCTTCTGAAAGACTACCCAGCAGGGTATCAAAACATATGCTGAGATTCATAACCAAACTTTGGGCAGAGTCTAGGGAAGCATATGAAAAAATGGGGAGAAAGAAAGACCTAGTGGGAGCAGGAGCTCCACAAAGAGAGCAACAGAACCAAAAAATCTGGGCACAGGGGTATTTTCTGAGACTGATACTCCAAACAAGGATGATATATCAAGATAACTTAGAACCCATGCACAGAAGTAGCCCATGGCTGCTCAGTGTCCAAGAGGGTTCCCCAACAATAGGAACAGGGACCATCTCTGACATGAACTCATGGTCTGGCAATGTGATCACCTCCACCTGAGTGGGGAGCAGCCTTACCAGTCCAGAGTGGAAGACAATGATGCATCCAGTCCAGATGAGATCTGATAGACGAGGGTCAGATGGAAGGGGAAGGGGAAGGAGACCTCTCCTGTCATTGGACTGGGGGAGAGACATAGGAGAAAAAGAGGGGAGGTAGTGTCGGAAGGGATGGGGAAGAGGGATACGGCTGGGATACAAAGTCAATAAACTGTAATTAATAAAAATAAATTTAAATTTAAAACATGATCCATCTAATAAAATAAAAAAATATATAATCCTTAGTGAGGTATCCCAGAATCAGAAAGACACACATAGAATATACTCATTTATAAGTGGATATTAGACATATAATATAGGATAAACATACTAAAATCTGTACACCTCAAAGAGCTAAGCAAGAAGGAGGACTCTGGTTAATATGGCCAGTCCTCACTCAGATGGGCAAATGGGATGGACATAGGAAGAGTGAGAAAAAAGGGAACAGGACAGGAGCCTACCACAGAGGGACTCTGAAAGATTCTACCCTGCAAGGTATCAAAGAAGATGCTGACATTCATAACCAAACTTTGGGCAGAGTGCAGGGAATCATATATAAAGTAGGGGAGATGGAAAGAACTAGAGAAGACAGGAGCTCCACAAGGAGATAAACATACTGAAATCTATACACCTAAAGAAGATAAACAAGAAAGAGGTCCTGGGGTAAGATGATCAACCCTCACTTAGAAAGACAAATGGGATGAACATTGGAAGTAGGAGAAAACAAGTAACGGGACAGAAGCCTACCTCAGAGGGCCTCTGAAAGACTCTACCTAGCAGTGTATCAATGCAGATGCTGAGACTCATAACCAAACCATGGACAGAGTACAGGGAATCATATGAAAGAAGGGGGAGTTAGTAAGATCTGGAAAGGACAGGAGCTCCAAAAGGATAAAATATATCTGGGCACAGCAGTCTTTTCTAAGACTGATTCTCCACCCAAGGTCCATACATGGATATAACCTAGAACCCCTGCTTGGATGGAGCCCATGATAGCTCAGTATCCAAGTGGGTTCCCTAGTTAGGGGAACAGGGACTGTCTCTGACATGAACTCAATGGCTGGCTCTTTGACCTTCCCACCCCTGAGGGAGGAGCAGCCTTGCTAGGCCACAGAGGAGGACACTGCAGCCAGTCCTGAAGAGATCTAATAAGCTAAGGTTAGATGGAAGGAGAGGAGGACCTCCCCTATCAGTGGGTTTGGAGAGGGGAATGGGAGGAGATGAGGGAAGCAGGTGTAATTGGGAGGGAATGAAGGAGGGAGCTACAGCTGGGATTTAAAATAAATAAAGTGTAATTAATATAAAAAATAAAAATTTAATAAAAAAATTAAAAAGAAACTCAATATGCCTTTATAAATATTTTCAGAATATTCATGATTCTCAACAGGTCATTAATCTATTTAGATTACATACTACATACATACATAGTTAGGCATAATAAAATATTTCTATAAAATAAAATATAGTAGCAAGAGGTAACTGATACAAGGAACTGTAAAATGTGCTAATAAATGATTAATTAAAATATTTTACCCAAGTATGAAGTATATCATAATAATTATTTCAGATGAAATCATATTTAAATTAAGAAGTCAGAAATTAAATTTAAATTAGGAATGCCTTCACTTTCACTAAATTCATGAAAAAACGTGCCACAATTTATCACATCCAACTAGCTTTCAAGAACCCTCCCTGATGTAGAAAATTATTCCTTTACTTTTTAATAAGCTATACATTTGTGTACCCTTCAGAAAGAAAGTCTCTTGAGATATTTTATTTCAGATATGTATATAATTAATATATTAATACTCATGTTAACATTTATACATTTATTTATGTATCAGTATTGATTCCATAACCTTTCTTGTTGGAAATTATCAAAGACATCTTTTACTCAACTTATCATATATAATATGCATATAAATAACTTACCCTTAACTGTGTGTAAGTCCACCAACCATATAAATTCATTTATTTATTTATTTTAGTTATTAAATAATCTGCAGTTCTAAATAATACAATCAGTTACGAAAACATTAGTGGCCATGTATGGTTGAAAAGTAACATTCTTTTTGTTTTGTAAATTTACTTACCCAAAATTTTTCATGCATGAATAAGTCCGATTCAAGAAAAAACGAGGGTTTATGTAGGACCCTAGGAAATACCTGGCCATTTCCATTAAAATTAACTTCCTTGTCTCATTACACAGAGAAAAGTCATTAGAGCCTAGGATTCTGAGTTCTCCAAGGGTGAAATAAAGAAAACAGGAACATAAAGAGTCATCATCTGTATTTCAGCTTAATAAAGAGAAAACAAACAAACAAAATGAATTCCATGAAACCTAAAAGAGAATAGGCTGCTCTTGCACACACTATTTTTCAATCAAATCTGTCTTCCATACTCAGTCTAGCAATGGAGAAGAAAATTCTATGAGGAGGCTGGAATGGGAGAGAAAATTATTTAAAGCAGCAGTATTTCTCTTGGAAAATAAAGCTTTCTCTTGGAAGATGGAATAAAAAAATGGTCTTAAAGTATGGAAGGAAACACTAATGACATTTATAAAATATAATTAAAGAAGATAGAAAATGTTCTAAGAATAATTCTATACCAAAATGAAGTGGGAATTAGTACTGAACAAAATACTGTTTGATGAAAGACAGAATATTCAAGATCAGAGACACCCAGTCTATCTCTAATCATCTGGAAAAAAATCAGATATATGGCTGCAGAAAGAATAGGTTGCATGGAAGAAGAATGCAAAGAGTATGACAAAGATCAAGTGTAACTCAAATATACTTACTTTATTTTAGACCTGTGAAACAAATATATGGGCACTAACATCACATAGATTGCTGCACAAACCCATGAAAGTTATAATTTAAGTTGAGAATAAAAATGAAAACTCAATGATCTCTACAAGTAGAGACTCTAACACTCTGTAAAAGTGTATAATATAAAAGCCAGATTTAGGTTGTCTGTGGTAAGCTGATGCCACTGGCACAGAGGCAGTTGCTGAGACAGTTAGGAGTTAGCTTCTGCAAGCCTCATAGTTATAAAGCTTGGATCTGAAAACATGGTGGAAATTCAGTGCCAGGTCATCAACTGATGAAAAAAAAAATTTTTTTTGAAGTTAAATAAATCTTTACTTTATGAAAACAAGCAAAAGAGAAGTTGGCAAAGGGAGCATAGTTAGAAATGTTCATGCATGGAGGGAGGTGGGAAAAGGAAAATGATGTACTGAGGAAAGCTTAATGAAATTAAGGGAGTATGAAAAGCTATGTGGAAATGCAAGGTCTTCTATCTCAAAGCAGGGGGAGCAAATGTAAGTATTACATTTTATGAAATTAATATAATTACTGCAATATCTTCTTCCCTTTGGTCCTTTCAGCTCCTCTGGTATATTCCCTTCCCTTGCTTGCATTCAAATGAATGGTCTCATTTTCTTTTCTAGTCTTTCTTTCTTTCTTTCTTTCTTTCTTTCTTTCTTTCTTTCTTTCTTTCTTTCTATCTTTTTATCTTTCTTTCTCCCCTCCCTCTCTCTTTTTCTTTCTTTCTTTCCTTATTACTTTCATTACAATTTATTCACTTTGTATCCTTGCTGTAGTCTCCTTCTTCATCTCCTCCTAGTCCCACCCACCTTCCCTCTTCTCTCCCTATGCCCTTTCCCTAGTCTCCTATTACAGGAGGACCTCCTCTCCTTCTATCTGACTCTAGCCTATCAGGTCTCATCAAGGCTGGAGAGAAGGCTCAGAGGTTAAGAGCACTGGTTGATTTTTTTTCTGTAACAGTCATACACACATACATATGTGTATGCATGCCTGTGTGTGTGTTCTTAGATTCTTAGATATATAAGTACAACTTGTTCATTCAATATGTTTTCAGGGCTGACCATTTGGTAATGGATAACCAATTGGTGTATCCCTAGGAAGAATAGGATTGTTTATTCTCTTCTCATTATTCTTTAGTTGCCCAAAGAATTTGTTTGACTGTGAGTCTTGGCATCTGTTTTCATCCTTTGCTTAGTGGGATTTCTCAGAAGTCTCAGGGGTTGGCTACTTCCCATTGGTTGTGTCTCGGCTTGGGCCAGATATTCAGGTTTGGTTGGATATTCCCATCATCTCTGCTCTGTATTTATCCCTGAATACCATGCAGGTAGGGTAAATTTTGGGTCGAAATTTTTGTGGGTTGGTTGGTGTTCTACCCCTCTCTACTAGGAGTCCTATCTAGTTAGAGGGTGGCCTCTACAGTCTCCATGACCCCTTCTACTAGGGGTCTCAGTTAGAGTCACCCCCATAACCTCTCTGGATCTACACTATTGTAGGTCTCCAGCTTTTCTCACAACTGTCCCCTCCCATGTTTCTCTTCTCTCTACAATTCCTCTGTCCTCCACCCTTATTCTCCCATATCTGCTCCCCACCCTTGTTTCCTCATGTTTCTTTCCCCCCATACTCCCTCTCCTATTCTGCTGTTT
This sequence comes from Psammomys obesus, assembly GCF_907164565.1. Lineage (NCBI taxonomy): Eukaryota > Metazoa > Chordata > Mammalia > Rodentia > Muridae > Psammomys > Psammomys obesus. The sequence goes on along the minus strand of NW_026593286.1, from coordinate 47,872,545 downwards.
TCAACTACTTCCTCTGCCTATTCCATTCCCCTTCTGAGTGAAATTCAATCACCCTCTCTTGGGCCTTCCTCGATACTTAGCTTCTTTGAGTCTCTGAATTGTATTGTGTCTATCCTGTACTCTGTGACTAATATCCAGTTATAAATGGGTAGATACCATGTGTGTCTTTTAGGGTCTAGGTTACCTACCTCACGATGGTCTTTTCCAGTTCCATCCATTTGCCTGCAAATCTCATCATTTACGTGTATTTAATAGCTGAGTTGTATTCCATTCTGTAGATGTAGCACAGTTTCTTTATCCATTCTTTGGTTGAGAATATCTGGGTTTATCCAGTTTTGGTTATTATAAATAAAGCTGCTATGAACATAGTTGAGCAAATGTCCTTGTTGAGCATCTTTTGGGTATATGCCTAGGAGTGGTATAGTTGGGTCTTAAGATAGAGCTATTCCCAATTTTCTGAGAAAGTGCCAGATTGGTTTTCAAATGGTTGTACAAGTTTGTGCTCCCACCAGTAATGTGCTAACAATGGAGTTTTTGAGTTTAGCCATTCTGATGGGTGTAAGAAGGAATATCAAAGTATTTTTGATTTGCATTTCCTTTAGGACTAACGTTGAACATTTCTTTAAGTGTCTTTTAGCCATTCAAGATTCCTCCATTAGGAATTTTTGTTTAATTCTGTACCTCATGTATTAATTAGATTATTTGGTTTTATAGTACTTAATTTCTGGAGCTCTTTATGTATTTTAGATATTAGCCAGATGTGTCAGATGTGGCACAGGAATCCTGGTGAAAGAGTTGGGGAAGAATAGATAGACACAGAGTGGACAGGAGCTTCACAAGAAGACCAACAGAGCCAACTAGCCTGGGACTACAGAGGCCTGTAGAGACAGAAGTACCAACCAAGAACCATGCATGGACTGGATCTAGGCCCCCTACACATATATACCTGATGGACAATTTGGTCTTCTTGGGGGCTCCCTAGTAAGGAGAGTAGGGGCTGTTTCTCACATGGACTCTGTTCTACGCTTTTTGATCATGAATTCCTGGTCTGGGTGCCTTGGCAGGCTGCTGTGGAAGAGGATGTGCTTGGTCCTGATAGAGGGTGGGAGGGGGCTTTTTGTAAGGCTAGGAGATAGGCAGGATAGGAAGGGAGAGGGGACCAGTAGGAGAAGAGGATGGGGACTATGATTGGGATGTGAAGTGAACAACTAAATAAACAAAGTTAAAAGAAAAAAAAATTGAAATAAAGAATTTGTCTAGAGCTGAAGTCCAGTGAGACTAGGCAGCAATATCGGTGAAATTTTATGTGTAGTTTTTCTGACATTCCAAGGAGACACAATTCTCCACAAAACTTCTGGTGTTACTTGCAGTCTTTCTACCTTCTCTTCTTTATAATCTCTGAACCTTGAGAATTCCTTTCCCCATCAATACTTGAATGTTTGCTGACAGATCTTGTACAAGTCTTGTGTAGGAGAGTACAATGACCCTGTCATGTTCAGAAGACACTATAATCAGTCGTTATAATTTCCTTGGCCTCTGATTCTCACATCTTTCAGCAGTCTTCCACAATGTTACTTGAGCCTTGAGGAAAGGGTATAATACAGATGTACAATTTGGGGCTGAACAGTCAACAATCACTCATTATCTATACTTTACTTAGATTTTTGGTATTGGCTAGTTTTTGTCAACTTGACACAACTTAGAGTTATCTGGGAAAAGGAGCTTCACATGAAAAAATGTCTTTATCAGATTATCTACAAATGTCTATAAAATGTCTATAAAGATGTTAGGACATTTTTTTAATTAATGATTAATGTGGGAAGGCTGAGCAAAATTTGAGAAATTCTACTTCTGTCCTTCGAGAAGCCAGAAACAGCAGTTTTCTTTCTTTTTTTTATTTTTTTATTTTTTTACTATTAATTATACTTTATTCATTTTGTATCCCCCCATAAGCCCCTCCCTCCTCCCCTCCCTATTCCACCATCCTTTCCCGTTCCTCATGCATGCCCCTCTCCAAGTCCACTGATAGGGGAGGTCCTCTTATCCTTCCTTCTAATCTTAGTCTATCAGATCACCTCAGGAGTGGCTGCACTGTCATCTCCTGTGGCCTGGTAAGGCTGCTCTCCCTCAGGGGGAGGTGATCAAAGAACAGGCCAATCAGATTATGTCAGAGGCCTCTTCCCATTACTATGTAACCCACTTGGACACTGAACTTTCATGTGCTACTTCTGTGCAGGGGTTCTAGGTTATCTCCATGAATAGTTAGAGTATGAGTCTCTGAGAAGTTTCCTGTGTTCAAGTTTTCTGGTTCTGTTGTTCTTGTGTGGTTCCCATCCTCCACAGCTCTTACTATTTCCCACTTCTTACATAAGATTCTATGTACTCTGCCCAACAGTTGGCCATAAGTCTCAGCATCTGCTTTGATTGTCTGCAGGGCAGAGGCTTTCAGAGGCCCTCAAGTGACAACACATGCTGGAGAGGTTGTGGAGAAAGGGGAACCCTCCTTCACTGCTGGTGGGAATGAAAACTTGTACAACCACTCTGGAAAGCAATCTAGCACTTTCTCAGACAACTAGGAATAGCGCTTCCTCAAGATCCAGCCATACCACTCCTAGGCATATATCCAAAAGAGGCTCAAGTACACAATAAGGACATTTGCTCAACTATGTTTGTAGCAGCTTTATTTGTAATAGCCAGAAGCTGGAAACAGCCCAGATGCCCTTCAACTGAAGAATGGATGCAGAAATTGTGGTACATCTACATAATGGAGTATTACTCTGCAATGAAAAATAAGGAAATCATGAAATTTGCAGGTAAATGATGGTACTTGGAAAGGATCATCCTGAGTGAGCTGTCCCAGAAGCAGAAAGACACACACACACACACACACACACACACACACACACGGTATATACTCACTCATATAGACATAACATAGTATACACCAACTAAAAACTGTACATCTAAAGAAACTAAGCAAGAGAGAGGACCCTGACTAAAATGCTCAATCCCCATCCTGAAAGACAAAGAGGCTGGATATCAGAAAAAGAAAACAGGAAACAACCTAGGAACTTGCCACAGAAACAGCAGTTTTCTATGGCTGCTTTTTGTTTGTTTGTTTGTTTGTTTGCTTGTTTTGTTTTGTATTTTTGTTCCTGCCTCAGGGTTCCAGCCCTGAATTCTTTTTTCTGGTGACCCATTCTTGTTCTTAAAATAATTGAAAGCTACTATGAAAAATAATCGCTTTAATATATGTCAATAATACACCTGTTAAGAAAAAAGAAAGTATAACATTTACAATAACTTCAAAACAACCAATCAACCAACTAGCAAAGAAAAGCACTAAAAACAATGACACAGATACAGTTAAGTTGCAATAGTTTTGCCCAGCATTCAAAAAAAACCTGGGATTGATCATAGTAATATTTAAGCAGGTGTACCAGGGTACACCTATAATACAAACACTGGGGCTGTGAAGGCAGGAAGATTACATGCTCAGGGTCATTCTCTACCACATATTGAGTTTAAAGGCAGCTTGAGATACATGAGACTGTCTCAAAATAAAAAAAATAAAGTAATGAAAAAAAAAAAGAATGGGAAGAAGGAAGAGGACAATGGTTCTCAACCTTCGTATAATACTGCAATACTTTAATACAGTTCTTCCTGTTGTGATGCCTCCTCAACCATAAAATTATTTTTGATGCTGCCTCATAACTATAATTTTGCTACTGTTATGAATAATAACATAAATATCTTTATTTTCTAATGTTCTTATGTGACCACTATGAAAGAGTTTTTGACCCCCAAAAAGGGGCATGACCCACAGGTTCCTTCTATAATATAAGGAAAAAGGGAGAGGAAGAAGGATGAGAAGAAAAAAAAAAAAACTAAGAATAGTATAAGTATAAACAGAACCAAAGACTTTAAATATCTTACCAAAGTAAACTATGAAGCATTGAAAAGATATTCTACTCTAGAACCTGCAAACACCTCCTGTATTCATGGGACTAAAGAATTCATATACTGTCATGAAAGTGTCACATTCTGAATAGCAATTTATGTACTCAACTGTAATCTTTTTCATTTTTCTGCTATCATTTTTCATGAAAATATTATCCCAAGAGTCATACTAATTCATGAAAAAAATATGGGTACCCAAAAGGTAGTCTGAATAGCATGAGCACAACTGGAGGTAGTCCAGTTTCTAATCTCAAATCTCTTTCTCTTTCTTTTTCTCTCATCTATCATTAGCAATATATATACACACACATATATATAAATTATACACATAAATTCAGTAAAAGGAACAGGGCACACAGAGCAGTAGGGTAAAGTTACAGAAATAATCCCATGAAGGAAGAACCAACTAATTGTTTACCAACATATCAAAAAGTATGTTTCCCAAAAGGCTATTCTTTGTAAAAATTGGTGCTAGAAAATTAAACATTCACATGTAAAAGAGTAAAACTAGATATTATCTCCTACTCAGAACAAAAATATCTTAAAACAGGCAGCAAACTTATAGACTTGAAATTGAAGATGTTAGAGTAAATCCCAGAAGGGTAAAGTCAAAATATAGGGAGAAGTAATGCCAATTCCAACTGTAGCTCCAATAGCTCAGAAAATAGTAATAAAATTTTAAAAGGGTATTCTATCAAATTATAAGCTGCCAAACACAAAATAAAAATAAACAAAATGAGGAGATAGTTTAGAAAATTGAAAAAAATTGCCAATTATTCAACTAAGAGAAGATTAGTATCTGGAATACAAAAATGTAATCCCCCCAAAATAATTCTAGTTAATAAGCAGGAACATTAGTTGAACTCTTTGACAAATAAACATTTACATATGGTCAACAATACATGAGCAAAAAGGTTAAAATTTAATTATCATATAAAGACAAACAAAAATTGCTTTGATGTCTCATCCTAGTCAAAATGAGTTTAATCACTTGTTTGCATACACACACATATACACACACACTATTATTAGTAAGGATACTTGGGATGTAAACCTTAGATAGCCATTTAAATTGTTTCACATTATCTAGAATTCAGGATAGTATCTTCTAAAAAATAAAACAAAACAAACAAACAAATAAACCATAAAAGTAAACTCAATCAGAAAAACATAGAAAATAGCTCATAAATCAGAGAATACACTTGGCTTGAGCCAAATACATATACGTCTTTTCACTATGCAGTTTGTATCTTGCTCATACTATGTTCATGTACACATAAACACACATACCTCCCCTAATAATATACCTAATAACTGAGGCCATTCACCAGCATCAAACTACACATATCACATATACTCAGTTTAAACAAAGAAAATAAATTTACTCCCCTTTGAACACCTTTGAAAATATCTATTTCTATTCAAATGTTCAAATTGTCCTGGTACACATGCTGAAAGCAAGGGAGGCAGACCATTCCAAACTAGAGTAATTTGGGAAACATGCATAGTAATAAATACACATGTATACATACATCTGTAGACATATACATGTGTGTGTGTGTGTGTGTGTGTGTGTGTGTGTGTGTGTGAGTGAGTAGCTATATTTATGCCAGAAACACTGTTTGAGGCTGTATGGAATGATAATTCATGTTTGTCACATAGCCTTCTAAGGAGAGGATATCTGCCAGACTATTTCTATAACCAACAAGAAAGGGGAAAGAAAGTAAGCTCCTCCTCTAGTGTTTGTCATTTAAGTCTCAACTGTGCTATTGCCTTTTACTGTGTAAGACAGCAAGACAGCACATTTGTAGGGTAAACCAATAAACTTGCAACATAAAAGAAACAAATCTCATAATTGCAAATTTCAATTAAAGGAAGGAGGATCAAAGCAAACATTCTGCTTGAAATTACACAGCTGCTATCTATACAAAATGAGAAAATGTCTAGAGCCAGCCATAATTTTACAGAGGGAAAAATCCATGCAGCAAAGTCTGCAGCAGGAAGGATTGGCTATGCTCCTCACGTCCCAATCAGTAATACAGAAATATTGAGTAATAAATTCCCTGCCTCTCTCCATCTGAAACGCTCCCACCATCTGTGAAAGACAATTTGTTTCAGCCTCAGTATTAAGATTCAGTAAACAGACAATCACTCCCATTGTGCCAAGCAGTGCCTACATTTGGAGAAAAGCATAAAGCAAAACAATTAGTAACACCAAGACCCCTACATTACAAATTATCCAATCACCAAAACAACTAGTTTCAATTGTAGAGTTTCCCTTCTGCTGGGGAGGAGTGGGAAGCCTTTGCACATTTGGCTACCTCCCAGGCCCATGCATAGGCTTCATCCTAATGTCTTGAATTATTATTGATGGCTGAGGCAGTTCTGCTCTGTTGGTGAACCAATAATGTCAAGGCCGTACCTGCAAGATTAATTATAGTAGAAAACAGGCTGAGATTTCCCGGGACTGAGACATTAATATAGACTGAGCATTAGTTTCACAGAATACAGCAGACAGCTGAACAAACACCTCAAATGCTGTGATCCATACAAAATTCTGGTGGCTGTGTCTTACTGGCACTTCGATATTTAGAGCCATTTCTTTTAACTGTGAAGGAGAGAGCATTAAATAGAATTTAAAGGAAAGAAAAACAAAAGAAGTTTGAATGTGCTCGTGCACACATGCACGCACCCACACCCACACAAAATCAGCAACACTTTCCAAGTGGCAAACTGAATTTTAGCTTCACAAATAATACAAATGATAGGATTTCAGTATGAGGAAAAGTTAGGACCACTGTTTTGTTTTTGTCTTTGAAAGTGTGAAATATGTATAATGCCTAAAGTTTAATTTCAGATTTTCTGAGGATAGTGACTGAGGTGATTTATTTCTGTTACTAATTTCATTATGTATGTAAATATTTATTTGTTTATAACATACTGATATTTGTAAAGATTTATTTATTTTAATGTATATCTATGAGCTTTTGCCTGCATGCATATCTGTATACCACGTACTTGCCTGATGCCTATTGAAGCCAAAAGATGGTTTGTTTTGTCCAGATTTACATTTCAAATGTGGATACCCAGTTGCTTGGGATAGAGAGAAAATTTTCCCAGTTTTATTGCTTATGTTCCTCATCAGTCACCAGTTGATAAAAATCTATACAGACTCATTCTTAAATGTTCTATTTTTTAGTGGACTCTTGCTATGTAGACTTTGGTCTAGTCCTACACTCATAATTTTTCTACATAAAAATTATAAGAAATGTGAATATAGGCATGGCTGCCATCCTTGGTTGCCACTCTCTTTCTCTCTCTGTTGCTCTGCCTGCTGTTTGCTAATTTAACTGTACTTGCTTACTGCCCTCACATGTATAGGAAAGTCCAAAGTCAGATAGTATAATATAATATAATATAATATAATATAATATAATATAATATAATA